>NC_033640.1:10063543-10363543 GCF_001540865.1 Ananas comosus
CTCTCCATTTTCTTCTCCACCTGCTCCCCTTCTCCTCATGCCCCCTCGCCGCCATCGATTTCGGCGACAGTAGAAGAAAACCGAGGTGGGCGACAGTAGGAGAAGAACAAAGAAGGCAAAAGCGAGGCGGCGGAGGACGGCGAAGGGGATGTGGGTGAGGGCGAGGCAGTGGAGGAGGGTGAGGCTGCGAGGTGGCGGCGAGGCGGCGAGCCGGAAGGAGGCGAAGCAACAGGGAAAAAGGAAGAGGGGTATTTTTGGCATAAAAAAATATTTTATANTGACTGCTTCATTGCAAGTGTTCTGACTCCGGTGCCTCAAATTGGTGCTCTACTAGGACGCAGGCCACCTCACACAAGATTGCATTCAAAGCTAGGATTAGACTGGTTAATTTACTGTACGAATGCCAACCATCGCTTAAGGTGGCAACACTTGTTAACAGGTTTGGGAGATTCGGCCTACATGCGAATGCAAAGCAAATAAAAGATGGACCTTACTTTGTTCTGATGTGAATTCTATGTAGAAAAGCTCAGGAAAATCTGTAATATATCAGACTTTTGATAAATTAATAAAGTACAGATTAAATTATGCTAGACATGATTAAAGTAGATTTTGAGAGATTTAGAGTAAGTTTGGATCGAATTTGAATCAATTCGGATCAAAATAGCGCGTCAAAACTCAGAAATTTGAGTTCCGGACCAATTCGGACGCACGGAGTAGGGGTTTGGGCACCCGAAAAAGTTTTAAATGGCCCTTGGGAGTGCTTGAATCATTTGGATGCTCTCCCAGAGAGTTGGGAGGAATCCAAGATTCGAGTGCTCGGAATACCCTGTGGGCACCTGAATATTGATTCTAACCCCACCCGTGGTCGTTCGAATAACATTTTGACTCCCTATCCGAGAGTAGGTTTTATTATACAAAGAGTTCGGACGCTTGAATCTTCTGTGGGCGCCTGGAAGAACTTTCGGATGATCTATTGTGGGCGCCCGAATGGATTTCGGATCCTTTTTCCCAAGAGCACAGATTGTGTGACAGAATAAACATTCCGACGCCTGAAATGCCCTGCTGGTGTCCGGATTGTAACGAGGGCAAATCAACTAGGTGCCCTATTTCTCAACCAGGCACACCAACAATAGATCAGGTGTCCGAAGTTTAGGGCGAGCGCCCGAAATCCTGCATATAGACTGTGTATTATTTGTTTACAGGTAAATAGAGTTAGGGGATAGTTGTTAGAGCAATGCTCCTATACACCAAAAAAATCTTAACCATTAAAATTTTTTAAATGGACGGTCAAGATGCATCCTTTAAAAGAGGATGACTGGTATTTGATACCATCGGTACCGGTCAACTCTTCAAGAGGGCAATTTTTTTTTTTTTTTTTTGCACCGAGGGCATTTTGGTAAATTTTCATATCTTAATATACCATGGAAACTTTTCACCCACCACCATCATCTTCTCCTCTTCTCCGAAGCTATTTTTTCTTTTTTTACTTTTTTTTCTTTTTTTTTGCTGAGAGAGAAATCCATGTCTATTACTTAAGTTTTCACCCACCACCATCATCTTCTCCTCTTCTCCGAAGCTATTTTTCCTTTTTTTTTTCTTTTTTCTTTTTTTTTTTGTTGAGAGAGAAATTCATGTCTATTCTTCCTCTTCCATTTTTTAATTTCCCATCGACAACATCTCATCTTCCTCCAAATCCCATTTCTTTTCTTTTTTTTTTTTTGGTTGAGAGAGAAATTCATGTCCATTTTACTTCAATTTTTGAACTAATATCTAATCTATATATTCTTATAATTTTTTAGCGATAGATCATTTAAAGTTTAAGCTCAAATTGATTTTTAAATTCAATTTTATAAAAGTTTATTACTTATCAAATTAGTACTATCTAATTTGGTAAGTAACAAAATTAAAAAAGAAAACATATATTTATGTAGGGTTGATCAAATTTGATAATTAGTTTTTATTTGTTTTTCCATATTACCTTTACGAATTGTAATCTGTTGAGCAGGTAATCACTATGCAAAAGACAATCTCGCCCTTAAAATATGAAGGGCTATATTTAATTTATCTGGTGTATTGAAGCATTCCTCTTATTATTAAACTGGCCGCTTTACCAGCCGAAAGTCTAAAATGTCTCTCATATATCGTTTAATGATTCTGAGTTAGAAAATATGTTTTTACCGGTGCCTATATAAAAAAAAAAATAAAAAAAAAATAAAATTAAACCTAACAAGATCATCTCCTCGTTGAAAAGGACGGAGGGCTATAACAATAATAACTAGGCTTACATATTTTGGTTCAGCAGTTTAGACCCAATAAATTATTAATATTATTGGACCGAATAGTTACAAAAAATATATTCAACATTATTATTTTTTTTATTTTCCTTTACTAGCTAGACTCTTTATCATTTTATATGACTCAATAGAACTGGCCTATTTGACATGAATTATATGTTTGCACTGAAGATTTAAGAAGTTTTTGTAAGAATTAAACAAGCAAAACAATCACAAACAAGCCCTTTGTATTATTTCTCTTCTCATACATCAGCATCCATTATTACTTATTAGTGGGCAATGTGTAAGCAGATCATGGATTAAAGAAAAGGTTCAATGAAGTTCTAATTTATTTAAAAAGACTTTAATATCATATCATAAAGTGCACTCTTAAATAGGTCAATTAATTAATGATGAACAAACCAACAAAATGGATATCTAAAATTTTACTTGTTTTGATCTTGCATTTAAATATTAAAACCATTAATCAAGCCATTAATTTGCACTTATTCCTTAGCATTTTGTGAAGAAGGTATCCTACTGTTTCTATTATTACATAAAATACAAATCCTTCCTTTCATAAGATACATAGAGGATAGATTAGTACATTTATTTAATGACATTGTTTGAATTATGTATTCGTCATCTAATAGTAAGCAACTCGGAACCTTCAGCTCTGATATCATGCGAAATAATTATTACATAATAGTATTTTTGATAATTTATATCAAATAAATGTGATTAGAAAGCTAAAAGATATCTATCTTAAGAGAGAATGAGATAAATTACATGTCACATATATAAAATCCTATCATCTTTTTTTTGGGGGAGTGGTATGAACAAGAAATTAGTGAAGCTAAAGAATTCTAATTATGATCAACATATTTTCCTTCTAGCAAAGAAAGAATGAAGAACATTTAAACCAATAGAACAAACTTTACAATGTATATGATAGCTAATTTTATCTTATAAAAAATCTTATCCCAATCAAAATTTGTATCTTACATATCATCATCATCACTACCTACTGTCACTAATTAAGCAAATTGTGATTGACTCTTTCTCTAGCGCATGTGTATGCTTGCAAATTTGCAACATAGTGAACAACTTTATAATATTAAATAATATCATAATCCAATTACACTTGCAATAATTTAGTATGGAAATATCTCTACAAATATATTAATTTGTATGTTGTGGGCTCATATTGGTATATGTAAAAAGTATTCTTGCCGTACAACATATATTTGGTTGGGATTTCGCCACGAAAGCGGATTAATTATTTACCAATAAATAGATATATATATATATATATATAAATGGCTAACATCACCAGTGATTGATGCACCTAGCTACTCTTTTCACCCTTTCAAAGGAACAAAAGCAACATGTAGTGCATCATCATCCTCTACTTGTTGAAGGGTCCACCTAATCCTTGGGGCAAAGTTGAATCTAGTTGGGTGCTTTTCAAGTGGGTCTCATTAGAATTAACATTAATATCTCCTGTTGCTAAATTGGACCACAATTAATGACTCTATCTTTTTTGCAGCGTATGTTAGATCATTTGCGTTAACTACAGTTTCAAAAGCTCGAGCTATTAGAAAAGAGCCAGCCAATTCACTTCTATGGATCTCGATTGTGACTCGATCCATCAAGGTCTCTGTAATGTAGGCAGGATGCTGGCTTACTTGACAACAGTGTAGGCTTTTTCAATCTTGCTATTTATAGTACTCTGTCTTTTAAATTTCTAGGTTTTTCAAGTCCTTGCCTTCTCCATACAAATTTACTTCAATTACATATTGAGAACTATTATACAGCCACAAAAGGGATTGAAAAGGATGAAATAACTAGTGATCTTATAAAAGAAAAAAAAAAAAAAAAAAAAAAAAAANTAGAATGATGGTATATTTCAAAAAATAAATAAATTGTGAGTTCTTCTTACAAGCATTGATAAAACTATTTCTTAAAAAACTGTTAATCAAACAGGAATGTTTAATTGAAGTTCTTCATGATTCTAGTTGAATCCTTATAAGGTCATTGAAATTATGAAACACACTACCAACTGGTAGAGCAAAAGATGTGTTTGATATAACCAGAACAATTAATGTTTAATTTAATTATTAGTTACTAACATTGATACATCTTACATACAAATGGGCTTATTGTAGGATTAATTTAATGAATTATTTGAGATTGTTATAAACATCATTAATTTCCTTTCATGTTACTCATCTTTTGCATGATTTTTTTTTTTTTCCTCCATGGCATCTCCTTGAGAAAATTCACAAATTTTTTTTTTTAAAAAAAAAAGTGTTGGACCTTCTCTTTGGTCCATAGGCTCACTACCGAAGCTTGTTCAAACGTAGGCCCGAATACCCGATCCATTTGTGTCTCTTTTGCTAAGAATAGCTTGTATACATTATCTCTAGTTGTGCTGAATTATTTTGTAGTGTAAAAGTAATCTTAATATCAATTTTTCCTTTTCTCCAAATTAAATTCCAAAGACAAAAAATGACCCCCAAAAAAAGCATTTAATACTAAGAGAAAATAGAGAGATTTAGCATGCTAGATGTTCTCTTTAGTTATCCTTGCTTTTCAATAGTAATATCACCATTAATTGCACACTTCTAATGAAAGCAAACGAGAAAAAAAAAAAAAGAACAATAATGTCTAAATAATATCACTATCGTGTCGTTACCACCTTTAACACAATAATCACCATTATCGTCTCCGTCGCTACTATTACTATCAACATTATTAATGTCTCGGCATTACCAATTAATACTCCCTTAATTTGTTTTGTTTTTTCCCTATATATCTACAAGGATCTCCTTTTGTTGAATGCTTAAATCCTTGGTCCTCATTGCACCAAACCGTGCTCCACATGATTAATCGAACATATGCCTAAAAAATATGTCTTAGAAAAAAATATTTGCCCAAAAAGTCATATAATTAGATGTGCTTCTCTGTTAGCTGAGGTGCAGCATCTGTACTTTCAACCTTAACGAATTACTACGTGCTTAAGAAATTCGAAGAAAGAAAGTTAATTTGGATACTTAGCCAAAAAAAGGAAAAAAAAAATCACAACAAAGTAAACAAAATATAAATCTTGGTTTAAGTACATTTCGTTTAACACGCGCATGTGCAAGTTGTCAAACTTGGACTATAAAATAATTGCAACAACCAGTAAGCAATAGTCAAGCTTGAACCAAGTTGCACAAGTGTGTCTAAGGACTTTGTGGACCTAATATCTCCTCCCTTACTAATTAATACTCAATTAAAAAAATTTAACAAATATAATAAAACAAAATAAAATAAAATAAAATAAAGCTCCTCAACTAACAAGTAGAGAGATCACACAAATGAAAAGTATTAAACCAATGAGGAGGCTTCTGCAACACAGAATCCCTGGGCCTACAGTTCATCATATGACTTTAAATATTAAATCTCTGAAAATTGTTTCCACATATAAGAAGTTTGACATTGATCATCTTCAACGTCACCCAACTTGCCATATATTATATTATTAGACCTTTTAGGAGTGGTAGATGCTACGAGTACCCTTAAAAGAGAGTACAAAGCTCAGATGAAAGATGCGCCATGAGATTTTTTGTAAAGGGCGCTAGCTCTATCCTAATTGTGCATCTCAAATCATAATTTAGGTTAGTTGGAGCGATATATTGCACACTAGAATATGACATATTCACAGAATAGTAGTTTGTTACTGTTTCCTTCATATTCTCAGTCAAACTCTCATTAAAGATTTCTTAAAAAATTACTAATGTGCTGACATATTGACTTACTCATGTGTTACAAATATCTATATATATATATCTATAAAATTAGGCTGCTATACTATTTATAGTACTGAGCTCTCGTACTATAGTGTTTGTTTTCGATCTTAGGACGTTCAAATCAACGATCTACACCGTTAAATATGATCTAGAGTATATGAATTTCTTAGGAATAAAATTTTAGTTTTTTTCGATATCGTTTACTTAGAAAATAAATTATATCAAAATGGACAGTAAAAATTGAATAATCTTTAAAATTTGAGCATAGGACTTTTAAATTCAANTATGAGAGCAGTAATTTCTCTTTTTATTTTATTTTTTGCTAAGAGACTAATCTTAAGGTGCCCATTTGCATGCATGCTCTCATACAAAAGGGTGTTTGTGAGTACATGGAATGTCGGAGGCGAGCCGCCGAGTGATGATCTAAATTTGGAGGATTGGTTGGATATAAACAACAATTCATATGACATTTATGTTCTAGGGTAATTCCATTTACTAATTCCAATTATATATATATGTACCAAGTTTAGCAAATAATATATAGCTGTGATTCTTGGTGCACGGCTAATTACTATTAGAAAGGATATTAATTTGCTAAACAACACAAAACCCCTACAAATATCGCAATTTTTCACTTCACAAACCACAACAATTCTTGGTGGTTGATTAAAGTGTGGTTGTCAAAATTTACGCATGGTCAATATGAAAATCATGATGTTTATAAATGTTCTTTTTTTTATTATATATATATTTATATTTTTTTTGCATTTTAGCCAAGAATTAATGTTTGAATCCTTGTGGTAATTAATTAAGGTATTAATTAATCCTCCTTGGTCATTAAAGGTTCCAAGAAGTTGTGCCACTGAGTGCCAAAAATGTGCTAGGGCCTGAGAGGAGTTGGGTCTCCATGAAATGGAATTCACTCATTAGAGAAACCCTAAACAAGTCGCTTTCCGAAAAGAAAAATATTGCTAATGAAGAAACCAAGCTAGGGGAGAGAAAGAAATTGCACCAATTGAGGGAAATTGCACCAAGCTCATGTGAAGGATCAAGTGAGAAAAATGCAGCAGAAAATTTCAGATGCATCATAAGCAAGCAAATGGTTGGGATTCTGGCCTCAGTGTGGGTGAGGGGTGATCTTTGGCAATATGTTCATCATCCGAGTGTTTCGTGCGTCGGTTGCGGCGTTATGGGGTGCTTAGGAAACAAGGTAAGCGAAAATTTTGATAAAATGTACTTGAAATTGTTGTCTAGTGCAAATTCTAGTCAAATCTAGGGACTAATTAAGTTTATGATTAACCTAAACAGTATGGTAATTAGCTTAAACTTTGTGTTCTACGAGGGCAGGGTGCGGTATCGGTTAGGTTTTACCTGCACGATACGAGCTTTTGCTTCGTCTGCTGTCACTTGGCTTCTGGAGGTAAGGAAGGGGATGTGCTTCTAAGGAATTCGGACATGGCGGATATTTTTGCGAGGACGAGATTCCCCCGATGTGGCTCTCTTGATTTTCCACAAAAGATCCTCGATCATGAGTAAGTAAAAAAAAAAAATTTTAAAAATTTTAAATAATATAATTCACTAACATGGTTGGGTTAGTCTTTCACTAGAATTTTCAATTTTATGAGCAATTGATTATTTTACTCAAAAATCTACATTTGGATTTGCTGAAGATCTCAAGCTTAGATGCGGAAGAGAGTGTTAAATATGAAATATAATACACCATTAAACTCTCTCTCTCTCTCATTAAGAGATGATGCAACTCATGATCATAAATTAATTCAAGCTTAAAATATTGCTATGTTAGTAGATAATTTGAAGTTTATCTGAGGTACATTAAAATGTTTAAAACAGTTAATACTAGTTGAAGTTGACATAACCATGTCATGACAAAAGGTCAGTGGGAACCATAAAGAGAATCTCCCTTTGTTAGTAGACTAAACAATCACAAGATAAGAGCAAATCTAATTCTTAATTGACAACTTTTATTTCTTATTCAAATTGATGGCACTATTTATAGTAATTATATGTGTAACAGCATCATCATCAACAGTTGAAACCATCCACAAAATAGAAATACTTTCCATATTTAATTTTCATGGTATCTCCATAAAAATTCTAAAATATATTTTATTTTGTGCAGCCGTGTTGTCTTACTTGGCGATTTGAATTATAGAATCTCTTTGCCCGAGAGTAAGACGCGATTTCTCGTCGAACAAAAGATGTGGAACATCTTGCTAGAGAAAGACGAGGTACTAACTATTCCTCTTTTTTTTTTTTAATTGCAATTGAGAATGAATTTTGATCCTTGTTTGAGTGAAGTGTCTGATTATCCTAACATATATGGTTATGATGTTGTGAAATTTTAGCTAAAATCCGAGGTCTCCGTTGGTCGAACATTCGAAGGTTGGAATGAGGGTTTAATCACATTTTCCCCTACATATAAGTACTATCCAAACTCAGATGAGTATTATGGATGTACACACAATATCAAGTGCGAAAAAAGGCGAGCACCTGCATGGTAAATTTACTCCTCTTTTTTTTCTTCTGATTTTTCATGAATTTAAAATGAATATTGTTGATTATAAATTGTTTGAAATTGATTTGCAGGTGCGATCGAATTCTTTGGCATGGCCGGGGATGGAAGCAAACCCGATACGAGAAATGCGACTCGAGATTGTCCGATCACCGACCGGTGCGAGCGGTTTTTAGTGTTGAAGTTGAGATAGTGAGAAGTTTGAGTTCCTTGGGGAGCTTCTTCTCGTCAGAAAGATTAGATTGTAGTGTAGATGATTTTAATTTGCAATCAAATGATGGACCAAATAATAAAATGTCAAGCTTATAATTAAGTTTAGCTAATCTTTGGCTCTCTTTATTTTCTCAACTATGATAGGCAACATTAGGGCCTAGCTACTTGTCTCACCCAATACTCAATACATAGTATTTGAGACGCCGAAAAACAAGGAAATAGCGAGAAATGTTACTATTCAAGGTCTAACTGGTTCGACCAGTGGTCTAACCACTGATTTGGGTACCACAACTAGTTTTTTGTTCAACCATATTACGGATTATAGGGTTCGAATGTGAGAGCACATAAGAAGAATGTAGGTTCGCGCCAACTGAGCACGACAACTAATTTAGGACTGAAACTAGAAAACGAAGTTTAACCGACAAATTAGGATAAGAGAATGGTACTGCAAGAGTGTGCTGTACCAAATGAAATTGATATGAGAGAAAAAAGAAAAGATAGTTCAGGTTAACCCATACCTTGAACACCCATAGTTTTTGGTAATAGATTGTAAGTGGTATTCCAATTAATGATGGGGAGTGACAAAGCATTACAATTTTGAACCATGCATGAACAACATGCATTGATGAAGGAAATTAAAGAGTCAACTAATTCTCCTTTTGAAATATGCCCATACAACAATCAATTATTGGTACTAAGCCGGTGGGTTAACTGCACCAGGGGTCCCCGACCTTTACCAATTTTTCATTTTGTCCCCAAATCTTTATTTTCTTTGTTATTGATTCTCTGACTTTTATTATTTATTTCGATTAAAATGTTGTTAAGTTTTACAAAATAGTGTCACATCAAACCAACCAATAATTGATATATGAATACCACGTCAATATCAAATCTTGTCACGTGGCAGTTATTGAGTTATCAACATTTTTCAATGTCAATGACTAAATGAAACAAATTTTCTATATTCATCAAAGACCCCAACCACTGAAAGTAAGGACAAATGGATGGCTAAGGTGCCCTCTACTATCAATGATGAGAGTACATTTCTCTGATTTTGAATGATTGGACATAACCTCAACAAGTAAGGTTCATTTGACTGGTTTTCCTTTTTCTTTTTTTTTCCCCTAATTTCTGGCAAAATTTGTCTACATCTCTGGGTCTATGAGCCTCTAAGATTTATGTCGGATTGTAACCCTTGAATTCTAGCTTTACATAACAAAAATTATTTTGAGCTTCACATAATTTTTTCTTTATATATATTGTTGATATAGTGGCAAATCTATATATGACAATGAGAAAATCTATATGGGTGCCTAAATAATCAGCTACTCGGTTTGAATCAGAAGAGCCAAAAGTTTTGTCCCTCCTAAATTTAACATCTTAACAATCATGTTCTCGACTGACCAATAAAAAGCTCTTGAAACAAGTTGAACTATGTAATAACTAAAGCTTCCATAATTCGGTAAGACAACACATTGTTACCATGTGATCAATGAAGCATAGTAAGTAGGTCAAGTCAAAAGAAGCCACCAAACTAGTGGGGATTCATAAGGTCAAGTTGGTGGGACCCAGAATCAAATTTGTGGCGAGGGTGTGATCCACATGTGATCATGTTTAAAATAGGGCATGGAGACTAAAAAGGGAAGATGCCATGTAGAGAATGAACCTAAAGACTACATTTTGGACAAATGAAAAAAGAAAGGATACTACTGACCGTCCCTAGAGCAAGTGGCAAAGGGCTTGGTGGTTGGTATACGAGACCCAAATTCGAATCCTAATTGATTCACATTTCCAGCTAAGTTTATTTCTGAATGAAATAAACGAAGCGGGTAACGTGCTACCTATCTCTCAAAAAAAAAAAAAAAGAAAAAGAAAAAGAAAGGATACTTTTTCTCACCCAGGGAAAAAAAAAGGAAAAAAAGAAAAAGGGAGTATATGTACAAGGGGAAGTGTATATAGGCCCATGCCTCTGTTGGCATAAATCATCATTTAAATGTGTGGAGTTGAGAGCATCTTTAGACCCTCCCTCCTTTAGCAGTATGGGACTTGCCCTAAACTTTTAGTTCTTGGCATTTTTCATGTTGAGAACATCTTCTAAAGGATTCAATAAAGTTGAAATGGGTATGTTGTACAACTTTTCAAACTTTTTTAGCAGAGTTTCAGTTTGAATTGGTTCCTGAATCTTTAAAGCGTACATATGAAGTTGCAAACTTTTTATGCTGTTTTTTTGTAATTCCTCTCTTCAACCTCCTAGCAAGGAGACATTAGTGTACGCTACTAAAATGGAGCTTTTTTCTATTTAGGTCCTGTTCGGATGTTAAAATTATTGAATATAAATATTAAAAATACTGTTCTCAGATAACTTAAGTTTTTGAAGAACAAAGATTGTTTCGTATAATTTAACAAAATAAATTATTCAAAGATTTGAACAATTTACTCAGTACGAGAATTTTCTTGCATGGTTGCAAGAAAAGAATTTAATTTTACTCTTTGAAAGGTCTCGACTGTTAATATACTATTAATATATGTTTTTGGGCTCGTTCCTACCACATAAATCTTTTGGGTAATATGATATCAGAGTTAATTTTAAACTCCTATTCAATCCCTAGCTTTGATATTTAACGGGTTTAATTTTCATAATTATATAAAAAGTTAAATCCCCATCTTTTTATCTCATCTATTAATTTTATGTACCTTTTATATACATCATGCACGTGAATGAAGATATTAATATATATTTTTGGACCTAGTAGGATTCTAATAAATACTTTTGAACTCGTTTACTACTAGATCAATCTTTTGAATAATATTGGCATCCATGATATGGTACAATAGTACATTTCACCTACACAGAAATTCATCTTATTCTAAAAAAAATAACTTAAATATCGAATATGCTATTCTAAACGCTTGATCACATCCATTGACCAAATTCAAAGAAACAAACTAAACAAGATGCTTATGCACCCAAACATAGCCCTTAAAAATTATAGTTGGATTGAAAATAAGAACTAAGAAATGTGCATGCAGTAATTTCTTCTCTACATGATGAAAATATATATATATACTAATATGAAACAATATAAAAGGCTAAGTGATTGATGCACATTTTAAAAACTTACCAAATAAACTAAAACTCTACTACCAATGCAATTTACCAAAGTTGAATACATACAGCAAATTTAGGCTCTGTTTGGATACACATATTTTAATCACTATATCTCTTTGATTTACCCAAGAAGCATAAAATATTTAGTAGATAAGGAATGTGATTAATTATCTAGAAGGGATACTACTGTTGGGCCTTCAAGTCATTCTTTTGGAATAATAAGATAAAATAGCTCGCAGATGAAATATGTTATTCTCCTAATTTTCAATCATACAAAATAATCTTCATACCATTTACATTACAATTGGATATCTTATTCCATCATGCAAATAAGGCCTTAAATCCAACAAGATATTGCGGATAGGAAACTTATGGAGGAGAGGAACTTAATAGATAACTTTGCTTAACTAGGCAACTACATTTTGATAAAATGTGCTGTGACATAAGCTATACAGGACCTTATTTCCAGATCCAAATCATAATACTTTGGATTAGGTATGGATCAGCTTTTAGTGGGGTGTGTAAATTGTCCTATTAGTGTTGAAGGCTAGAAAAATATTTGGATTTTACTATAAGGTTGTTCAAAATGAGCAATCAGATGCTTATCAATATAATCCATCTTATCCTTTCCATATTATCTTGATGTGATTGATATTATTGTTAAGTATCCACTAGCTTAATTCTGGAACCAATATAATATCGATCATAACATCACTGCATCAAATCAGGTTAATAAGTATATGCAGGACTAATAATCAACAATAGTTAAACAAAAAATTTCAAAATTAAAAAATCTACAGCATGAAGTATTTGCTGTGTCATTAACATTTCAAATGGCAAGACATTTCTCAACAATCTTCAGCATCAGGAATTTAGACATCTAAGATAGAAGAATTTAACAGACACTTCTGAATTGAGTTAATTAATAGAAAAGGAAAACAAAAAAGAAGAGAAGAAATCACGACTTTCGACCAGAAAAACAAACAAAGGTAAAACTTAAAGTACTTACAATGTTCAAACACTTTCTAGTACTTCAAAAGGTATAAGGAGCATCTACTGAAAAATTTAATTGCTGTTGTCCATAGATTTATTAGTTCGATCCAAAACAAAATGCTTAATTTCTTGCAAATAACTCAATTTGAATTACTGCACAACAAAGATCGAAGGCAGTGTATCTGAAAATCTTCTCTTAATTTCAAAGTCGTGCCCTTTTAAATACTTAAAGCAAGATTGAGTACAAAATGTAACAAAAAATAAGCATCTAGAGGGCAAAAGTGGCAGCAAGATTTCATGAAGTTTTATGACTGGTGAGGTATAGAAGTATTGTCATTTTAGTATGCCTTCAAGAAACGAAAAATTTGTAACCACATGGAAAAGCAAAAAATTATTCATAACAGAATAGAAAACAAAGGTTCACTAACCTCACCAGCTGCAATATGCTGGAGAAACTTGTCCTCGACTTCTCGACAATGCTCTAAAGCAAGATCCCTGGTTCCTTCAGCACAGCATACCATTTGTTCACCAAGTCTAACCAATTGATCCCGCACTATCTGAGATTTACCGCGAAGCCTGCAATAGCATGCCACAGGAAAAGTAAGATAGTTCAATCTGGCTAGAGATCACAAAATCCAGCGATGAATAATACCATATACAAGATCCAGCAGAAAGGCATATAATTAAATTTGCGAAGGAGCCTTGGTATACACATAATTGCAGTGCCTAATGTATTTGTCGCATTACATTCGCCAATCACTTCAGTAATAGAGTTCCTCATCCACAATTTAGTAGATTGTGCTACTGCTATGAACCTGATAAGTACATTTGATACAAAAGCGAAAAGAGGAAGTTGTTTGCTACATTAGATTAATATGCTGCAACTTAAAAGGAGCATCCCAAAGCTTTCTGTAAGCTTTCAAACGGAAAGAAGATAAGTTTGCAACTGCAAACAGCAAGCTGGACAGTTCTATTCAACTTCAGAACTGAAAAATGTCAGCATAAGTGGACTCTGACTTAACCATTTGTAAGGCATTTAAGTAGATAGTAGCTACACAAATTTGGACAAAATCCTTACCCTATCTAGAGGTTTGGGAGCCTGACTTTCATCTGCTTCCTTATCTCCATGGATTAAGGCATTTGCCCTTTGCTTGCGGACGGGTCCCTGATTCTGAAGGGCCAGAACAGAAGCAGGATATTTCTGGTTTCCAGCTGCTTGCTCAACTTTGGTAATACAACGAATCGCTCTGGTTCCTGCAACAAAGTGAGGAAACAAAAGTATGATTCTCTTAACTGTGATCATCGTCTCATAATTCAGAATTAATACAAACCATCTGAATGAAGATCCTTGGCTATCCTGCAAGCTTGAGATAATAAAATTCCGGGTGCTTGGTATGTAATTGGTAAAATGACTAACAATATGGCATCATTATCTGCAGAATAGCCACTGATCTGGAACGTGGAAACAAGTTAAGGAACCAACTTTTAGTGCATCGAGTTAGCATGTTAACAGAGATTTACACAGATTTTTAGCAAGTCCAAAATCGAATCCACAAACTTAGTCATAATTAGAATTCACATGTTTGCAACTTTAAACTGAATTCTATCATCTAGGCAATCACCGGCGAACTGGGAAATCATATAATTTGTGCAACATGAAGAGCTATTGACACTTAGATAATGCTCTATTACTATAGATTCCAACATGATGAACACAACACAGTGACACAACTCCGACACAATTGAACACAACGCAAAATTTTGAGAGGGGTTTGAAATTGACATGATAGGACTTTGGAAACCATCTAACACAAAAACAACACAGCATGGCACAATGCGGCCCAAATAAGAAACAAGGCCATTTTTTGAGTACTAGGCCCTATTACAAACATTTCTATAATCTTCAAACTGGAGCAACTAACATGATTATCGGACACCTACACGACTTTATGACACGAAGAAGAAACAAGATCATTCTGCGAGTATTCTAAGGTCCAATTACAAACATTTGTATAATCTTTGAATTGATCCAACTAACATGATTGTCGGACACAAACACTACTCACAAACCCGAATCACCTGCCATATGAGATTAGCTCCTATGCCAAATCGTTCCACTCTCCAGTAGAAGTTGTAGCCCAAACATTGAAAATAGCCAACAGATAAAATATATGTAGTTATAACTATTGTATTTTCGGCTCCATGTATTTTGAACTATAGTGTTTTCACAGCTATGTCCAATTAAACTGACTCTTGATGAACGGTTCAGAGTGCTTGTCATCATAAGAATCCTATGAGGATGTCCGCATAGAACTTTCTTTTTCTTTTCGCGTTACATTTTTCCCCCGCAGGAAATCTTTGAAGGTCAACAAGTCAGTTTACATCCGCCGTTCATTTTGGACCCAAGGCATCCTAAACCGTCCGATCTCCGAAGGTTGCATACTGGTCTTCAGTGTAACGGCTTACGTATCACTTTCCGCTGTTCATGTGGGCACCACGGAACCGTTACACGAGAATTTCCGCTTCGGTTCCTTTCGCTTCGTAATTGGCCACGAGGAAATTATTACTTACACCCAGTTCATTCATACATTCGTGCACCTCCTAATTCCCTGCTAATTTTTTTTTACAACTTTTATCTCCCACTGGATTTTTTTTTTTTTTTTTTCTTAAAAGTTGTATAACTTGGTCCAAAAGCAAGTTACAAAAAAGGTTTTAAAAATCAATTTCGTTAGAATGATCAGACCAGTTGAATTGTTAACTACTCGTTAATCTGGTTCACTAAAAAAAGAGTCTAATAAGTCGAGCTAGTAAAATCATAAATCACTAGTAGTCTAATAAAATTTTATAAAATGATTAGTAGTTTAATAATAAGATGTTTGACGGTCTATATACAATTAAGTTTGAGGGTCGAGTTCATATTTTTTTTATTTAGCATATAGATTTAGAGAGATATTGTGAGAATGGGACATACAAACATTAGCCAGAAAAAAAAAAAAGAAAAAAAGCTCTCATAAAACCTCAAACTGCTAATATACCGGGCCCTAATCAGTTTCAAATTTCCAAAACATAGTGCTTATTATTATTATTATTATTATATATAATGATAATAAGGTGTGGTGCAGAGCTTGTACGTATGCACCGGGTTCACGAAAGTAAATTCCAAAAACGGACGGGGAGATTCGTCAGTGCAACGCGTGGCATATCACGGTTTGCGTTCTCCCCCGTGTGGGCCCCGCATGTCAGTCTCTATACGAGCGTTATACTGTAAACTACCTAAAAAGGGGGAGCGCAGAGCCACCCTCGTCTCTCTCCTCCTCGCTTTCTCTCCCTTCTTCAACCGCCATCAACATCCCCACGCCCCATTCTCCGAGCTCCATCAATGGCGGAATCCGAGGTAATAACACTGATGCAAACCCTAGCGATTAACAAATCCCGCTCCTGCTCCTCTTATTGCGCTCCCTCGCTTGGTCTAATTTGCGTGCGGGTGTTTGGAGCAGAGAACGGAGGCGCTGAAGAGGGCGTATGCGGACGTGCTGGTGAACACGGCGAGGAGCGCCGCCGCCGCCAAGGAGGACGCCCTCGCCACCATGCTCCGCCTCAAGGCGATCATGGATTCTAAGGTCCCCCTTTTTTTTTGCCCTTTTTGTTTTATATAATTTGATCTCTTTTTTTGTTCAATGCAAATGTTTATTTGATTTGGGTTTTAGCTAAGAAGCTTGTGATTTTATTTGATTAATCATCATATATCCTTTGTTGATGTTCATGAATAGTAGGTTAGATCTTTTACTTTGATAGGAAAGAGCTAAAAACAGTAACTTTATTGTGTTGGGTTGTGTTTAGTATGTACTACATAGATATTTGGATTAATTGAGTTACTTCAAATCCTTATTTTAGGATTTCTTTACAACTTCTTGTTATTTTTGTTCCCTACTTGATTTAGCATTCAGGCATTGTGAAGCTTAGGTTGGGTTAGTTGGACATAGCTGTTCTTGGTCGCGGTTAAGAGTCTTATTCCAGAACCAAACAGTACCAAAGAGTATGAAATGTTTGTTTCATCTCGCATATGCCCATTTTTAGCATATACTGTTTATGGATATTCGCTATGATGAATTACGGTGTTTGATGCATGTTTTAGCAGTTAAATTTGTGGTTGAAAATTTCAACTTGTTACAGGTACTGGGGCTATTGTGGCATTTGTTCTTTTTATGAGCTCGGTACATGCCCAGGTGTATTAGATCCATTTATTGCATGCATCTATGTGTAGTGGATTAATCTGTATGTTAAGGGTGGCAGGATGGGTTTGTAGTCGACCATTTACATGTTTGTGTCAAAAAAGAATAGGAGATCTAAGATTTACATTACACTATCAGACTTTAAGCTATTTCTAATTCTACCTCATCGAATCAAGAAAAGAATAGGTTTTACCTTCTTTTTTTAGGTTTATAGAAGCTTCATTCTCAAACTTGTGCCATAATATGACAGGAAATATGGTGGGATTTGATAAATATCAACTTATCAACCAACAATATAACAGGATTCAGTGTAGTACCTCGTTAGTCACTTGATGTTGTTCTTACACCTCAGGGCAAATTTAGATGGCTCTAAATAGGGGGAAGAATAGTAGTTCAAATACATGAGCATGAGCTCACGACTCACGGATACAGACATGGATGTAATTTCTGAATTTATTTGGGAATATACCCGCGCCAGCTTAGGGCATGATTTTTATGCTCTGGATATGGGAAAGAGGAAAACAATGTAAAATCAGGAGTTATGAAAGATTCAGAAAACAATTTGATGGAATTTAGCATTTGATGGGGGGGTCTAAGGGTTTCAAACGACATTTGGAACCATGTGATTTGGAACTTTATCATTACAGTCGGTAGTTAAAATGTGTAGGATTATGGCAAGATGAAGAAGTTTGGTGTAATTCTTTTGAAGAAAACTAGATTATCAACTTGGTATTCTTCTTCAACCTCGCAGCATACCACGGCATAATTTCTCAATTCCTTATTTGGAGTGTTGTTAAGTGTTTGTTAATTCATATAGCTATGTGGCATCAAATCTTAATCCTTTTGATTATTTTGCCGTATCCATCCTTTATTTGGTTCCTAAAATGATGTTGGTTATGCATGATTCTTTTTCTTACTTTTAACCAAATTGTTTGTCTTGCATTCTTAATTCGAGATTGCTCTTACTGATACAATTCTCTACAGCTTAAAGAAGCAGAAATACAAACTTCAGGTCATGTTAGAAGAATTCAGCAACTCGAAGTTCAGCTACATGAGGCGGAAGATACTATAAAGTCTCTTCAAACAGAGCTTAAAAGAACAAATGGTGAATTGGAACATGTGAAGAAAAACCTAGCCGATTCATCTATTAGGGAAAACGGAAATGCCCGCCCTAGCTTTGATAATGTGAATTGCCGGGAGAACAACCAAACTACCGTTTCCAATGGCGTGTGTTTCTCCTCTGGATCTCAATTAGATTCCGAAATAAATGGTCCTGATCTAGTGTCTGCTATGATGAGAAGCAAAGTTCGCATGGGACGGACTCAACGTGTTCGAGCATTTGGACAGAATTTTCCCAAGGATAATAGTAAGCCTACTATTTTATTGGACAAGGGGAAACCAGTTCATAAATCATGTAGTTATAATTGCTCCGATATAAGCAGTGGAGACAACTGTGCTGCAATCTATGAAAAAATCATGCCTGATAAAAATGTGAGTTGCAGAAATACAGAAATATGTGCGAATGCTCCTTTTGAAAAGGAAAGTATTGGACTCTTTCAATGCACAAGAGGAAGAGCGAAAAGACCAAGTATTACAAAGCAAAGCCAGTTGGATTCTGAGAAAGCAGCTGGCCATAGCAGTGGATTCGTTGTCAGTGAGGGTATTCAAAACATATCAACTAATTCGCTGCCAAAGGAAAATCTTAAGTCTAATTGTAGAGAGAAGTCTGAGAAGGCTGCTTCGCCGATGAGTGAATCTGAACCCACGGATGAAAATACTATTGAATGCCATGGAAATTCAGTTCAAGCTGAGAGTGTTAGATTTCTGAAATATACATTCCAGAGGAAGCGGAAGAGAGAATCTTTGGACAGCAATGCGGAGAGTGTTATCCCTGACAATCAAAGTGATTTGAAGAGAATGGTTGATGAACGCAATTCTGAAGTGAAGTCACAGAAAACTAGCCTAATTGTGGATTCCCCTCGAAGCGATAGGCGGCTTATGCAGGTTGCTCGCCAGGTAAGCAAATTTAAGTTTTCTAGTATTAATAACCTTTATGACATGAGAAGAGGCTGATTTGCCTGTCAAAGATAGCTGAGCACTCATGAACTTGCTATTTTCTCTCTACTGCATAACTATGGGATAGTCTCTATCCGAGTTATTGCATGAGATGGTCTCTATCTGAGTTACTGCATGTTTTGGCCTGGCTTCCGGAGCGACTTCTTAATTCCAAAAACAAAAAGCTTCTAGGAATGAGGCATTTGAGAAATAAGTAGTTTGGGGCTTTTGCTTTAGCAGAAAGTTGAAATGAATTTTTGGGCCTCCAGAACAAAAGTTCTGCTTGACGCCTTTGCTCCTGCAGCATCGAAATTTGTCAAGGAGATATTAATGATACAACTATCTGGGTCTTTTCCAAAGGTTCTAACCAAACTGTTTTATATGGATGCTCCAGCCAAGCCAACTAGGCCCCTTAGACTAACTTACCACGCGTGACGATCTAACTAGAACTTTTTCTTTCCTTTGCAGCTCATTTCCTTATCTTCGAAAAGGTGGTGAGTGTCTACCAACACAATGAACAAGAATTGCTCCTTAACTATGACCAGCATTTATCCTCAATGACGATGAAAAGTCGACCCAACAGAGATTGCTCAAACTCTGGAGTTCATCATAATGTACCGGAGTGCCATAAATGAGAGTGTTTCTCATGTTCCTCAATCAAGAGCAAACAAATAGGGCACCATCCACAAAGGAAGAAAACTCCACTTGCTTCTGTAATGTACAAACAAAGCACGCGCGCCTGTATGTTGTTCAACAATAGCTACTAATAGGTCCATGATCGTAGAGAAATGTTCCAGCTATTACTTAAGCGTAACGCTGTATTAAGAGGTTGAGATATGATTGGAGGTGAACGTTCTTTAAGTTGTTTTCTCTTTTCTGGTTTTATTTGCTAGCTTGTGATATCTCTAATTCAAGAGCTTTTGATGACCTCTTATGTTTACCAAGAAAATGTACTTTCCAGAAACATGCTTCTCACTTGTGTGTGTGTGTGTGTGTGTGTGTTTTTTAAAGATCTTCTCTAGGTTCCATTCCAAGAAACCTCCCTAGTCATAGTCGCTTAGATCTCTTTTTTCCCAAAAAAATTAGGAGTGTCCTACATAAACACATTAGCGAACATCTTAGATGATTCTGTCTAGCAGTTTTACTTCCAGCGCTACTACAGATATCTCATAATGTTGTATTTGTTGATAAATCCATATCACATCTCAAACTGTATGTATAATTCAATCATAATCTTTCACATTATAAATGTCTACACGTCAATAGCATAGTGGAAGGCTTATTGAGAGAGGCTCAATCCATTTCTCCGTTTCTTCCAATCTTATCTCTTTATTATCATTTCTCATCAAAACCATTCGCATTAATTCATCCTTTCCTTCCAAATCCGTGCTTAACAACCTCAATATCTCGGAATCTAAATCCGTTCCAAACGACGAACAAGAAGGAAATTTATGCTATACGACCTCTGTTTCCTTTTCTCTATTACCATTCTATATCTGTAGTCTCTACGTTCGTTCGTGCCACTCCCACGTGCTACTAACACCTAAAACTCGAAATATGCTAAAACGAAAAAAGAAGCATCAGTGGTTTGATGGAAACCGTACCTCGCAATATGCACAATGAGATCTCCTCCCCACTCCTCCTTCATTACCGCTTGGACCTGTCATAGGATATCCGACACCCGGGGCAACGCCCGTCGCCTTGCTGGATGATGTGGTTGTAGCAGAAGAGGCAGAGCCCGAACCCACACTCGCAGGGGCGGAACCTCACATCCATCGCATCCATGTCCTCGTAGCAGATTGGGCAAATCGGCGGCGGGGACAAAGATCTCGGCTCCGGGTTCGTCTTCTCCGTGGTCGTGCTCGGCAAGGCCTCAGGTGCGACCATGTTCGCAACCTCGCCATCTTTTCCGGCTCCACTCTCGTCGCGTTTACAGTTCTCAGCTGCAAATGACAGGATAGAGGTCGGCGATCGCGAAATTGAGCGCAAATTCAGGAGCAAGCAAAAGCGGGATTTCGAATCACAATTCAAATATTCAAAGACCAGGGATTGGGATCTGGGATTTGTGACCTTGAGAGAGGTGCTGATCCTGATCGCGCGAAGATCCAGCTTCTCCCCCTTCATCGCTCTCCTCTTTGGCTCCCCTCTCGTCCTGATTGCCGATCTCAGCTGCGAGTGACAGGAATCAAAGGACGGAGATCGTGAAATTGAGCTCAAATTCGAGTGCAAAAGCACGATATCGAATTGTAATTTGGTGATAGGGGATTTGTGACCTTGAGAGAGATTCTGATCCTTCTGCAAAAAAAAAAAAAACAAAAAAAATCAAAAAACGGGAGGAATCGGAGGATTGATTCGTCAATAGGAACATCGATCTTATCCTAATCGTATAGAATGAAATGATTCGGGGATTCGATAGTTTCTTACCTTCGTCTTCTTCTTCTTCTTCTTCTTCTTCTTCTTCTTCTTGATGTCGACGCTCGGGTTCGGATCCGGCGGAGGAGGAGCGGAAGAGCCCGTCACCACCGAACCCCCCATCTCTCTCTCTCTCTCTCTCTCGCGTTGAGGAGTGTGTGGGGACTGGGCAGGAGGGAGAAGGGCGGGAGAAATGCTTCGACGGGGGTATATAAAGAGTTTCGGGATGACGAAAATGCCTGTCAGTTTCTGGACTTCAACAGAAAGAAGTTGGGGGTAGTTTTGGTAAGCAAAACCGTGTGGACGAGAAAGGATCTCCGCCGTTAGATGCTTGATCGCGCCGGGATCAAAATGTATAAATACGTACTAGGAGCGGAACTGAGGTATAATACTCGTATAATGTAACTTGAAATTAGGATTCCATTATAAAGTTTTGAGAAATATTTTCATTTTTTAACATACTTTTTATTAACATAAATTAGTATTCCTAAATGGATTAATATCGCAATCTCTAAGAAATAGATTTAGATCTCACATCAAAAGTTATGTTCGTTTTTACATTTAATATATTATAATTAACTCATTAAAATTTTCTCTAACAATATTCTATATAAAGTTATATTTATCACTGAAAAAGTTACAACATTGCTTTAAAAGTGCATGGACTAACAATTATTTTTTTATTTTTTTAACTTGGAGCTATTACATTGATTTGAAAAAATATTTGTAATTTCACATAACTTAATGGGGTTGATTAGATATAAATTCTATGTAAATTACTTCAATGCCATCACTATATAGTCAAGGAACCGTCTTATAGTGACATGCTAAAATAATGACCAGAAGAATTGTGTGACATCAACTAAGGTGGTCTTTAGCCATCACTATATGTAAATATACCACTTCAAAAAGTAAAAAAAAAATTGTTTTTTTTTTTTTTTTCAAGGAACATGCCAATAGTGCCTTAGCCAAAATCCATCCCAATCCAGACCCAAAACCAAACATAAGATTTTTATTTTGTTTTTTAATTCTCACTCTTATGTTTCATTTTAAGAATTGAACTAAGAATCTGATATTTCACGCTGCATGTGCTTTACACCTGTTTTCTTAATCACTAAGATACATATAAATTTGCCACACGTCTCATGAATTTCTAGATTTATTAGTAGGCTTTAAACCACTATAAATTAAGAAAAATACAAAACAAATTCGCAATCAACTTGAAGATTAGCAGCCATAGTACAATTAAACCAAATATTAATTGGGGATTCTCTCTGAGAGGTTTGAGGATTCCCCTAACGTTCCCCCAATTGATAGGTTCACCTATTGGTTGGTTTTACCACCACACCCCCCACCACAATTTACACCTCTCTCTCTCTCTCTCTAAAGAAAACTTTGAGATCTCAAAGGTATGCCCAAAATTAACAATATATTCCACAAATTCTTTATCTCTTTCCTCTTAATTGTTGAAAAATTTCTTTTTTTTTCTTCGGATTAGGGGGAAAAAAAAAAGAAATCTATTTCTTCGCTTCTCGAATAGATCAGTCAGGCAGATGGAGAAGGAGAAGGAGGAGGCAACTTTCGCCTCGGGATTCGCGAATGAGGAGGAGGCGGCCCGCGCGGCGCTCGTCTCGAAATTCGCGAGCGAGTGTCGCGTGAGCGGCGGATGGGGCAAACGACTCGCAAGGGCGGTGAAGAGCGGGCTAGAGGAGGCCTGGGACCTACTGGACGAGAATCGGGCCCTGATCAACGAGCTGGACCACAATCGGGACTCCGAGACCGGGGACGATCTCGCCCTCAACATCGCCCTCCTCGGTGAGCTCAATGAGAACATGCATCGCGCCGCAGACCTCTACGCCGGCCTCTCCGCCGCCCTCGCCGCCGCCGCCGCGCGAAAAACGAAGGCGCGGAAGGCGAAAGAAGCCGGCAGTGAGAGTACTGCCCGGCCTGAATAAAACAGACAGCTCCTCCTGCATGCGTGGGCAAAGNTGTTTTCGATGTTCGGACTTTCGAATCGACGATCGGCTCCGTTAGAGTTGATCTAGAGTATTTGAAGTGCCTAGAAAATAAATTTTGCGATTTTTCGATATCATTTGCCTAGTGATCGAAGGGGCTCAAAATTAATAATTTTAACGGCTGTGGTGAGCCGGTTGCAAGTTTAACGGTGTAGAAATATCCAAATCATATAAAATTTTGATAGAAAATTCTTTATACCATATAAAACAAGATCAATAATTTTGATTTAAAATTTTAATATCGTATCATCATATTTTGTAAGATTTTTATTTTCAGCCGTTGATTTTGAGCCACTTTGATCACTAGGCAAATGATATCAAAAAATCGCAAAACTTATTTTCTAGATATTTTAAATACTCTAGATCATGTTTAACGGAGCCGATCGTTGATTCAAAAGTCCGAACATCAAAAACAAAGTGAAAGCACGGAGCCCTCCGTGCTTCCATAAGCATCCTAGCCGCACTCTAGTTGTTACTATCAATTTATGTTTACTATATATAGGTCTTTCGAAATCTTAAAAGCACGCACCAAGTTTCTCTCACGGAGTATTGATTCCTAATTAGTAATTTTTTTCCATATGTAATTACTATTTTTAAAGTTTAGCATTTTTAGGCTTCTGGGTTTAGATTTTTTTTTTTTTTTTATTCGAGTTTTAGTTGGATGAAATGTTTAAAGAATCAATTTGGGGCTTGTACATTTGATGATAGGCTAAAAGGCAAAACAAATATCCGTCGCTCTTATGCGTGTCTCATTTAATTCGTGTAAAACATTAGATCAATTTACACCGCACTTTATCGCTNAAACGAAGGCGCGGAAGGCGAAAGAAGCCGGCAGTGAGAGTACTGCCCGGCCTGAATAAAACAGACAGCTCCTGCATGCGTGCGCAAAGTGCAGTACTGCCAAATAAATGAAGATACAGCAAAAGTGCATCTGTCATGGTGCAATCTCAATAAAAAAAAAAGTGTATTGCTGATCTCTATTCGCAATAGAGTGCAGTGCTGTTTGATAATTATTATTTTGATAATATTATTTAAAAATATTTCCCTAAATCACCAAATCATATAGTTGTTGCTATCAATTTATGTTTACTATATATAGGTCTTTCTAAATCTTAAAAACACGCACCAAGTTTCTCTCACAGAATATTGATTCCTAATTAGTATTTTTTTTTTTTCCATCTGTAATTACTATTTTTAAAGTTTAGCATTTTTAGGCTTCTGGGTTTAGAAATTTTTTTTTTTATTCGAGTTTTAGTTGGATGAAATGTTTAAAGAATCAATTTGGGGCTTGTACATTTGATGGTAGGCTAAAAGGCAAAACAAATATCCGTCGCTCTTATGCGTGTCTCATTTAATTCGTGTAAAACATTAGATCAATTTACACCGCACTTTATCGCTATTTGAAATAGTTCAAAAAATTTGGGAGCTGGAAAAGAATGAAAATGGAGTGTTTTGTGAGAAATTAAGAAATTTTTTGAGACCGAATTTATCCGCAAATAGTATGGCTTTGAATTCGCAGAAATTGAAAGAGAGGGTGAAATATGAGATTGTGTGACTCGAACTATTAATTTGGCTGCAGATAAATAATTTTATTTACGACACTAAAATTCATATCTAAATATGTTTTCGCACCATACACTAAATTTAAATATTAAAATTTATTGAAATTATTGGACATGTTTTTATATTTATTCAATAACGTATAATTGCACTTTATGGAAATTTTACCACTCTCATTTGTCAATTTATTTTTAGAAAATTTGCATTTGATATCCACAGCTATTCCAAATTTGCAGACTTATTTAAGATAACAGAAAAATATATGACACAATTTTGTAAATTTTATCATATATGTGCAAAAAAAAAAAANAGGCTAAAAGGCAAAACAAATATCCGTCGCTCTTATGCGTGTCTCATTTAATTCGTGTAAAACATTAGATCAATTTACACCGCACTTTATCGCTATTTTAAATAGTTCAAAAAATTTGGGAGCTGGAAAAGAACGAAAATGGAGTGTTTTGTGAGAAATTAAAGAAATTTTTTGAGACCGGATTTATCCGCAAATAGTATGGCTTTGAATTCGCAGAAATTGAAAGAGAGGGTGAAATACGAGAGTGTGTGACTCGAACTATTAATTTGGCTGCAGATAAATAATTTTATTTACGACATTGAAATTCATTCTTAAATATGTCTTTGCACTTAACACAAAATTCAAAATATTAAAATTTATTGAAATTATTGGATATATTTTTAAATTTATTCAATAACGTATGATTGCACTTTATGGAAATTTTACCACTCTCATTTGTCAATTTATTTTTAGAAAATTTGCATTTGAAATCCACAGCTATTCCAAATTTGCAGACTTATTTAAGATAACAGAAAAATATATGACACAATTTTCTAAATTTAATCATTTATGTGCAAAAAAAAAAAATCTAAAGAAATTTGGAAAAAAAAAAAAAAAAAGAAAAAGAAAAAAAGAGGCTTTTTCGGTGGGCGCGAGGTAGCTTTACAAGGCAACGTTTTCACCATTTAATTTTTTAATGGGCCTAAAATTAAATACCATTTAACAGAATTGGTCCTTTAACATTTAACACGCGGTCCCTACGCTGGTCAAAACAAAGCATGCATATCCCACCGTAGATGCCTAATCCAACGGTCGAGATTTAAAACAATTTCATCTACTATATTATTTAGTAAAAATAATTGAGTTAATTGCATTATTTGTTGCAAACTTTTACTTTTTTTCACTTCAGTCTATAAGGTCGCTCACCTGTATATTTTACTTTATTTAAATTCTAATCATCTAAAATTTTATTAATTTTGACGAAATAGATAACGTTAACTCAAATAAAATCTTACTTAGGCTTAGTTGGTATTAAGGTTTATCTAACGCTATTAGATAAAATGGAGTTGAGGAAAAAATATGTAGGAATCTGTTTCTGCATTTTTCGGTGGGACAGTAAAAATATATCATAACCAACTAATTCCAATATGCGAAATGCAATATTACATACGAAAATCAACAGAGTATTTTTTTAATGTACTTTCTCACCGCACGTAACGCAATATCTTCGCAATTCCAAACAAAATTTAGTACAGTTCAGAAAGCAATAGCTTCTGATGAATTTGGATACTTATTTTTTAAATTTTTAAAAGAGATAGATAGAATATTCCGTTCAATACGGAGAACATCGAATATTCAAAAAAAGATCGTTACCATCGTGTACGATTGTAGCATAGGCCACCACGTTATGGGCTTGTAATCAAAAAGTGCTCGCACGGGGGAGAAGAAGGTAGGGACCAAAGTGAAAAAAGGGCTACAGATTATAGCACTGATTCTTAAATAATTAGAAGGCTAGGGACCAAACTGAAAACTCGGGTGAAGATTGGGAACCAATAGTACAATTATTAATTAATCCTTAATAATTTTCCACCGTTGTTGTAGTTTCATGCTCATATAGGGTACGATATATCGATCAAAAATTAGTTAAGAAAATAGCCCGAAATTCACCCCCCCAAAAAAAAAAAAAAGTCGAAGGAGAGGGAGAAGAGACGAGGATCGAACCAAACCCTAGGAGGAGGAGGAGGAGGAGGACGACGACGACGACGACGACGACGACGACGACGAAGAAGAAGAAGAAGAAGAGGTCGATCGCCCCCTTTCCATGGCACACCCGTCGCCCCCGCATCGGGGCTTCGTCTACGTGGGGATCGTCCTTCTTCTGGGGTTAGGGTTTGGATCCGACCTCGCTATCGCCGCGGGGTTCAAGGTGCCCTTCCGCGTGAAGGACGTGCTCCCGATCCTCCCGCGCCAGGTCTCGTGGCCCATGATGAGCACCATCCACAGCGCCGTCGACCTCTTGCCCTCCTTCGTCGGCTCCGTCGGAGCCGACCCCTCGGGGAGCTCCCTCGCGTGGAAGGGGGCCTGCTTCTTCGAGAACGAGGCGCGGCTCGAGCTCACCGAGGGCGATCGCGAGGATGGGCTCGGCGGGGGGATCCTCCACCTCAAGGTAGATCGCTTGATCTATTCTTATTTTCTTCGTTTCGATCTACAATTAGGACGAGATTGTAGTATTTTGAGTTGATTTGGCTCGTTATAGACCATTTGTTATGTTTGATTTCATGTATTTTATCTTGCAAATGAAGTTTATTTAACTGTTTAAGTAATTCATAAGATGTGTTATAATTCCATGCGAAAATTAGCATAAATTATGCTGGAATGAGCTCAGTTATTGGTTCAATTGTTGCAAATATGAGATTTACTGATCTGCTCTGATGCATTATTGACCATTTATTATGCTCCATTTCATGTGCTTTGTCTTGGGCATGAAGTGTCGAGCTATTTAAGTAATTCATAACGTTAACCTCTTAAAATGTTTTGAGGTGTCACAGTTCCATGTGAAAATTAGCATAAACTGTGCTGGAATCAGCACAACCATTGATTCAACTGTTTTAAATACGAAATCACAATATAGGTGGACTAATTTGCTATTCAAATCAATGCAATACCGCCATTTTGGCACAAGTATAGACTCTAGATTCTACTATCTTTTGATATAGCTTTCTAGTTTGACTTCATTGTAGCTTGTTGTGTATAGAATGGATTGCTTGGATCATTTGCTGGTTTCATGCCTGAAATTTCTATGTGATTTTTTTTTGGTTTTCTTTGTTTTTGTAATCGTTTCGTATCAAACAATTGTTTCTTTTTTCTGTAGACTTCGGCAGCACACAGCTGGACATGCATGGATCTATATGTATTTGCGACACCATACAGGATAACATGGGATTACTACTTTGCCGCACGAGAACATACCCTAGAGATAAAGTCGTGGGAAGAACAAGCAGAAATGGAATATGTCCGTTGACATTTCAAATTTGTACCTTTTATTCATCTTGTCACAAAATTTGATCTCCACTATGCTGATACTTGATTTTTGCATTCAGGTAAAACAACATGGTATTTCTGTTTTCCTTATGCCATCCGGGATGCTCGGAACTTTGCTATCCTTGCTTGATGTCATACCCCTATTTTCGAACACTATCTGGGGCCAGAATGCGAACTTAGCCTTTTTAGAAAAGCACATGGGCGCCACATTTAAGAAACGTTCCCAACCTCCAATAACGAATATTAATGTAGAGGATATTCACTCCGGCGACTTCTTGGCTGTGTCAAAGATCCGCGGACGATGGGGTGGATTCGAGACTTTAGAGAAATGGGTGACGGGTGCATTTGCAGGGCACACGGCGGTTTGTTTAAAGGATGAGATGGGCAACCTCTGGGTGGGCGAATCTGGCCATGAAAATGAGAAGGTATTTTTAAGATCTTTATTACTTTATACTTTTTTTTCCCTTTTTATAACTGCATGGTGTCTAAAATTGCCACTCTGAACAAATACTCGTTCATCTTGCTAAATTGGTTTCAGCATCAATCACTCTTTGATGGGACACATTTTTGTTGGACTTCTAAAATTTTTCCTCGTCACTTGTGGCATTGCTGCCTTTGATCCCTTTGCATTGTCTCATTCGGTTGCCGTGGCAGCAGTCCATTATTTTTAAAAATCCTCAAATATATCAAATTAAGATGAAAATGAACATTTATCATTTAAGTGAATGGAGTTTCTTGCTTATCTCTGAAATGGTGGCAGGGAGAGGAGATTATTGTTGTAATTCCGTGGGATGAATGGTGGGAGTTGGCGCTAAAGGATGACTCCAACCCTCAGATAGCTTTATTGCCATTGCATCCTGACTTGCGTGCGAGGTTTAATGAGACAGCGGCTTGGGAATATGCCAAGAGCATGGCAGGGAAGCCTTATGGTTATCACAACATGATATTCAGCTGGATTGACACGATAGCTGACAACTACCCACCGCCTGTTGATGCTAACTTGGTATTGATCTTTACATAATTTGAAATTTAATGTTCAGTCAAATACATCATATCTCCTATTGTTTTTCCTTGCTCATGTCAGATAGTCTTTAAGAAGAGATGACATGTCCTGTTTTATATTTACCTCTCAGGAAATACTAGGATAAGGCTGATGGTTATGCATAGTGAGGGGTGATTTATTCTTTTACGGTTTAGTAATTAAATTCGAAACTAATATGTTTTAAGATCAATATTTAATATCGTACAAGGTCTGGCTTTAAGTTAGTCTTATGTTGAAACTTACTTGCAATCCATGTTGACATTCAAATATTTACTTTTACTATCCTTTTTTTTTTTTTTGAAGGTAATGTCTGTTATGTCCATGTGGACTAGATTGCAACCTGTTTATGCTGCTAACATGTGGAATGAAGCCCTTAACAAACGGCTTGGAACTGAGGTATGCATAATATTTTTGCCATCTATGTAGCTAATGGGTTATATTATTAAAAGGTATTTCCTTCAGGATTTGGACCTGCATGCGATCATTGCTGAGACCGAAAGACGCGGGATGACATTCGATCAGTTACTCACCATCCCCGAACAAGACGAATGGGTGTACAGTGATGGTAAATCAACTACGTGTGTTGCCTTTGTTCTTGCGATGTACAAAGAGGCCGGAGTGTTTGCCCCATTCTCCGAGTCCATTCAGGTCACTGAATTCACTGTAAGTACATTGAGCTTTCCATCACTGGCCCAGGATAGTTGAAGTTTCCACTCTGAAAGTTCTTTTCTTTTTCCTGAATTTTATTCTTTTTTTTTTTTTCATTGTCGTGGCCTCAAATTACTACCATATTAGTCGTTCTCCCTCGTCGTTAGCTTTCTTTTTACTTACCATTTTACCACTGGCCTGTTAGAACGATTGAGAATATCTTGTTTGGTATATCTCTTTTGTTAACTCCGGTAGCTGGTTTGATTAGGGGTGTGAAAAGATATCCACAAGAAGGTTGATGCAAGGTCCGTAAATCCTTCTTGTCAAAATGTACTAATTAATAGATCACCTCGCAGGTAGTATACTCTTAGCTTTTAATTATTAAGGATTCTAAGGACCTTTGCAATGAAGTCGTGATCACATAGGGAAACTCCCATACCGCACGAATTATCACCAGATATCTCCGTTCCGGCATCCAAACTGGCCTTAAAACTCTTATCCTCTTCAAACTACTCTCATTATCTTCACCAATGTATATTTTTCTATCCTAATTCTAACTATCAACATATTCTTGGTTTGTAGATTCGGGATGCGTATATGCTCAAGATTTTCGAGAGTAACCAAACACGGCTACCAAGTTGGTGTAACTCGGGGGAGGAGAAGCTTCCCTTCTGCCAAATACTCGGAGAATACCGGATGGAGTTGCCAGAGTACAATACAATAGAACCGTACTCGAAAATGAACGAGAACTGCCCTTCGTTGCCGCCGACTTACAAGAGACCGACGCGATGCTGACCCTAATTCCATACCAGGTTTAATTGATAGGTGGGGCAAAAAGAAAAAAAGAAAAAAATCTAAAAGCTCTGGTACTTCGCATATTATTAGTTTTACCCAACATTGTTGTTCCATCTACCATGTAAATAAGTTGCTCTCTTTTATGCTGCCGTTGTCATCGTTGTCCCACTAATAGGCGATAGACATTAATTTCACACGAAATGGGAGAGTACACATGAACAGATGCTGTTGCTGCTTCTTAAGTATCATAGTGTGGACTCAAGATTTGCAGATCAAATCAGATGAAAAGGTGCCCTGATAGCAAATTTAGTTTCAATATTTGTAATCCTCAAGAGTAATCTTTTGTATTTTATTATCATAAATGTTTTTAATGAAACTTGCTTGAACTTGAATGGTGTGCTACATTCTCTCAACTTACTATAGATAGCTACTTGGGGAATCGTACTATTGTAGTAGTGCATTTTCTTTTGGAATTTACCCCCCCTTTTTCTGGTCTTCCCCATTTGCTCTGCTCTGCTCTGCTTCTGCAGGAACATGTTGCGAAGACCGTATCGATCATGCAATTGTCGGACTGCATGAATATTTCGTTCAGTGTATTTTTTGAATTAATTTAAACTTTTATATATTTGATTAATAAGAAGTTTTATTTTAAACTGGATATTATGTACGACTTTTAAATTATCTTTTTAGATAAAATTATATTATTCTATCAAAATCATGAAGAACAAGTTTTTTGAAAACTTAGAAGTTTACTTGAAAATTTTTATACGGAATAATTTAACCGGACAGCCAAATAAGGCCTTAAGCTTGGAGAGAACGGTAAAGCCGCAATTCAATCAACTAACACATCAGCAAATCAAGCACATTATTACACATTAGCTCAGATCGCAGTTCTTAGTAATTGATTCAGCAAGCACTTCTCAATGCGAAATTCAGTAACCCATCATCGACGGATCCACGAGAACACGATAAGCGGGCCGCCCAAACTGTCGAATACGATTGCATATATTTTCGTACAACAGATTTTACATGCTATTATTGTTGTTTATTATTCGCCGTCCTAATAGGAGGTTCTTAAAGTTATTCCAACCGATCCTAGATATCTCACCGTCCACATATATCCGATCTCTCTGTGCCCATAATTTATCCGTTCTCTCCGCCCGTTATCACGTCTACAGCTTGGAGGGGGATACATACCAACCCCACGGATCATCGGAGACGTACTGCGTCACTTGCTTTACGGATAAGTAGTTCTCGAGTCCCCTGCAAAGTTTTTAATTTAAGTGAGAATAAAATGCAGGTTGAATATTCATGAAGGATAATAATAAATATTTAATGATAGTACGAACTTGGTTAAGGGGGTAATAAAATGAAAAAAAAAAAAAAAAAAAAAATAGCTCACCATTCGCCAAGCTCGCGACCGAAGCCGCTGCGCTTGTTCCCTCCCCAAGGGGCTTGACAGAAGCAGGGCTGTGAGCAGTTTATCCAAACTATCCCAGCTTGAATTTCCTGGAGAGGCAAATGGAGATATTCTTGTTAACGTTGGTTTAAGTGTGATTCAATGTATCCCACATCTTTTCTCTCTCGAATGAAACAGAAAAATGTCACACATATTAAATGTAAGTTACTAACTGGATCATTAGACATGGTGTAAGAGAAACAAAATTATCAGGGCAAATTTAGTAAATGCAATTGTTGTTTTTTTTTTTTTTTTTATACTTAGAGCATACCTCAGCTAGCCTCTGGCACCGCTCTAAATCATTAGAAATAACACCACCACCTAAGCCGTATCTGGATATAAAAATTGAAAGATAGAATTAATTACTTATGCTTGCAGAACATTTTGCCATTTGAAGTTTAGAGATCTATACACGGAATTCAATAATAATAATAATTAGAAGCATACTGAGTATCATTAGCAAGTTCGATAGCTTCCTCCTCAGTGCTGAATTCTTTAACACAGAGGACTGGCCCGAAAACTTCCTCTCTCCAGATTTGCATCGATGTGTTCACGTCAGTTATAATCGTGGGCTCAATAAAGAACCCTTTCTCCAGATGCTGCGAATTTCATCAAAATTAATATGCATAATTTCCAAGTAGTCGCACAAATATATCACAATACTATGAGCAATGCGTGTACTTACAAAGAAAGAGAGGACTTACCTTGGGACGAACACCACCGGACAAAATAGTAGCGCCTTCATTTTTGGCTGTTGAGATGAGTTTCTTTATCTTTTCATACTGAAACAAAGATAAACATGGTATAAGAATTTCCAATACCAAAAGGAAAACATAGAGGTGCGTCATATAAATTTCTAATGCACCGACAAATATATTTGTTTGTGTGATCGCGTTGGACATTAGGGAATACTCCGATACTTTTATCATACAAGTGTTTAGATAACATCAACTTTCACTACTCAAGCTGAAGTCTTCCTTTTAGCAGACATTCAAAAATGGTCAACTTAAGCTAGCATGTCGAAAAGATGTCGAAATGATTATGATCTCTCTCTCTCTCTCTCTCTCTCTCTCTCTCTCTCTCAATTCACATAACTTCTAAAGCCCTTGCTCAATCAATATAACAGTACTCAATCACGCATACTACTGAAATTTAATACCTGTCCTTCATTGACGACAGGTCCAAGCCTGCAGCCTTCCTCCAATGGATCCGAGACTTTAATATTTTTGGCCCATGCAACAAGTCTCTCTAAAAATTGTTTTGCTATTTTTTCCTGAAATTTCACAGCTAAAATACTTCAATGCAAGGAAATTTTCTCCAGCTATAAACAATGAATGATAAAAAATAAATGCTAGAAATGTGTTAATGTAAATATTTAGGACGGAAATTTGGATGGTTACACATAACAAGATGATATGCAAAATAAGCAATGGTACCCAAACACTTACATGTATAAGGAGACGAGAAGTTGCACTGCATATTTGGCCATTCGTCCAAAAGCACCCAAATAAAGCCCATTCAACAGCTGTTTTCGATAATAAAATACCCTTCAGTACTGTCTTGAATTAACGAAGCCTTTAAATTAATAAGGCCTTAAATGTACTATCATAAGACAAAAACACAAATTGTGCTCTCATAGTTCACCTTTGGTCAAATGTTTCAAGACGGTAAGTTACTAATTCATCAAGTGACTTGAGAGAGAGAGAGAGAGAGAAAGAGAGATAGAGAGAGAGACCTTTGTCAATGTCGACGTCATCAAATACAATAAGAGGACTTTTACCGCCAAGCTCCAATGAGACAGGCTGATAACAAGAATAACAAAATGAGGATCAAAGCAGATGAACCATCATCATCAATCCGAATCAAACGATCAGGAAAGAAATTAAGAAAGAAATTATGAACATTGCAAGCTAATGAAAACAAAGAAGAAATGTGAAACACAACAATAAGTCACCCAATCAAGATTTACAAACCTTGACCAGTTGAGCTGCAGCAGTCATAATCCTTCTACCAGTTTCTGTGCTTCCAGTAAATGCGATCTATACCATTACAAACAAAGAAGTTTTCACGCACTTAAGAGGGCCAGCATCTCTTATTTGAATAGTCTCAGTGGCACTATAATAAAAACCGAATGCATGCATCAAGTGAAAAAACCGAACCTTGTCCACATGAGGATGTGCTGCTAAAGGAGCACCAGCGTCAGGACCTAACCCAGTCACTATGTTTAAGACACCGGGAGGAAGCCCCACTTCTTTACACACATCGGCAAGCTCTAAACAAGTCCTGATGGGAAAGATATTGTCAAGTCATAGCCAGTTACATTATACGAAAAACCGAATAGGTAAAAACATTTCAAGTCTTACACTGAAGCCAATTCAGACGGCTTTAGAATAGCTGTACACCCAGCAGCCAAGGCAGGAGCGACCTTCCAAGTAGCCATCAATAGGGGATAATTCCTTCATTTTCCAGAAAAAGGAAAGAAAAAGAACATGATATTTCAATTTGTGTTGATGTAATGGTTTAACTACATAGATGATACAAGTCCCTTGCACACAATATCAGTAGATACAAGAAGCATAAAAAGATGGCCTCCACAAAGAATGATCATGTACCAGGGAGTGATCAATGCAACAACTCCTATAGCTTCTTTAAGCACATAGCTCTTGAATGTTTCCATCGGAAGAGAGATTGGAGCCTTTTGCTTTTTATCTAAGGCTTCTGCAAGATCTGCATAGTACTCAAAACAACCAGCAACATCATCCTGAAAAGACCGAACATTGGAAAATGAATGAGCAGGCAGCGAGAATCTGCATGCTATGCCAATAAAAAAGGGGAAGTGTTTCTAGAACTAGCAGCCCTACAATGTCCCATGCTGCTTCATCTAGAGGCTTCCCGCAATCAATTGACTCTAGCTTAGCCAGCTGAGATTTCCTCTCAGTTATCTGCACCATCCAAAATTATAGAGCTTAATTAGACTAATAATAATACAATGAATAGATAACAAAATACTGGTTCAACAGTAAAAAAGCACTTTTCTGATCAGTGGAGCTATTCATGAATACCTGCTCATATCAAATAGTAGCTGATATAAGTAGTTTAACTTCATGAAACATATTAAATTCATTTAAAACGAACTTCCTATTCTTAGGTTATAGGAAACATCTCTTTGTAATCACAGAAACTAGTAAGTAAATAATAATGACTACCGACCATTTGGATCTAGAAACGATTCACTACTAACGAAGTTTCATAGAAGAAAGCTTCAGGTTAACATTAAGAAGTTCCAAAACCATTCTAATACCAAGAGGCTGACATGCATGAGTGTCAGTTGCTGTAGTGATGAATAAGAAATTCGTTATTGAGAATCCAGTTTGTTAAAGAATAAGAACTATGGGTCAAGTTGAAAGCAGAACATGTTTGCATGCAACACAAGATCAGTACAGGAACTAACATGCTCAAAGAACCACATTCTTATCAACAAAATGTTTGAATTATAAATTACTACAGGCAGAAGTTGGATTTTGTAGAATATCCAGTTCAAAATGAAGTAAGTTTGACACATTTGAACTGGGTAAAACAAGATTTAGAACCTCAAATCTGATGTAACCTACATATCATTCAATTCTAGTGTACTAATCAGTGTGAATCTGATACTATACTCCCGTGCATCGACTAGTACTTGGACTACTTAACAGAAATTTAGTCATGGAGTTACGATTTCGTTACGTAATTAAATATGATCATCTCAAAGGTACGGCAAAGGCACAGAGATCGCGTACTCCAACATAAGAAGGGAAAAGATTAAGATCATCTCAAAGGGTTCATCACCTTCGCCGCGATCGCGCGGAGGTGCTTGGCGCGCGCGGCCCCTGAGGCGCGCGCCCAATCCCGGCCCCGATTCCTCGAGAGCGCCCTTCGCGCGGCCTCCACCGCGAGATCTACGTCCTCCGCGGTCGCCGCGGGCACGTCCCCTGCACGATGCGCCGCCACACTGAGCCAACGCCGACACTAAAATCCGAAACCCTAGTGCCGAAACAGAGGGAGGGGGGGGAGGGGGAGAAGAGGCGATCGAACCGATGACAGCTTCGGAGGCGGGTTGATGATGGGGATCCGCTTCTTCAGCAGCGGCTCGCGCCACTCCCCGTCGATGAAGAGCCACGGCGAGGGACCTCTAATGGCGGCGACGCTGGCTTCGGCTACTACGATCGTCGGAGAGAGGAGGAAGGAGACGAGCTCCGAGAAGAGAAGAGGGAAGTGGGGAAGAAGAGGACAAATAGAGCGACGGGTATATCTTATCTTTATATATATATATATATAGAGAGAGAGAGAGAGAGAGAGAGAGAAGAGAGATAAATAAATAAATAAATAAATAAATATTTTATTGGAAAAAAAAAAGGTAGCAAAAATGTGGCCGATATATGCGGGTGCGATGGACCGTGCGAAGCAATTTTTTTCTCTAAATAATTTTTAGGTTGAGAATAACATTCTCTTAAACTCAAGTTTTAAATTAAAAAAAAAATACTATTATTTGCTTGAAAAATTGAAACTATGATTATCTTAATTTTTTATTTATTTTATAAAAAAATTTTATAGTTAATTATTTTCTATCTCACTTTATTTTTGATTGTTAACTTTGCCATTATTGAAGGCAAAATAGATTACGGTGTTTTGAAAAAATAGAAATTCAGACAAATTTAATTTGCGGTGAAATTAAACAATAAAAGTTGATATTTAGGAGTGAAAATAACTTTACCTTTCTCGACTTAAACAGAAATAATTGTGTTCTTATGCTCCGTTTGACTTTGAAATAAATCAGAGACAACGAAAATTATATCTACTAGTCTATCAAACACTATAAAATATGACAAAAATAGCTATTCCAATAATAAAATATCTGTATCATTAGTACCAACATTTTCGACCAGATTTACTAATTATTTTTTAAAAAGCTTAAGTAACTAAAAAAAATAATATTTTAAGTATTTATATTCAATCCATTCAACTCCTACCTTTTAACTCTCTTTTATTGATTGAAGTTGTACTTTTTCGGTAGTTTGGACCGAAAGAAACTTGACTATTTTTCGAGCCACATCCCACAACGAGATCCGATCATTCGAATGTGTCAAACTTTTGATGAGTGACTGGACCTTACTTCATTGAGCAATCTCCATCACCCTTGCTACACCTCTCTCTCCTTACCTCTCTTATTAGTTATTACTGCTTACTTATTACTGTTTACTTTTTATTCCTTTCTTTTATTACTTCGTTCTTTCTTCTATACCTTTTCTTTCTCGGAGACCGTAGTTGTCTTCACTATGTACACTGAATTCATCCCGCTTTATGAATGAAGCAGGTAACTTGCTACCTATTTTTTCAAAAAGAAGTTGTACTTTTTCAATCAATGAGTGGGATACAGAGGAGTTATTCCTTTCTATAGCATATCTACCGCAAGCAAGGGCCACACCTTACACAACTTTTTTTAAAAAAAAATAATGAGAGAATATATATTATTTATTTTATTTAATTTTTTAAAAAAAATTTAGGTAAAAATATTAAAATAAGTAATAATTATTATTCTTAGCTAATTACGCTGGGAACGACCTGTACCTTACACAACTTTTTTAATACAAAACTGGTCCACTAACGATAACGAGTACACAAAAGCTTTTTATTTGGTCCCTTAAATTAGCAATAACATTTTTTAAAAAATTGAAAATTATAATATAAACAAATACTCGCACCTTTCTCCAACGTGTATGCACATGCTAAGATTCACGAGCATGTGCATAAAGTAACCATTCTATCTTTTTCTATAATTTTTTTTTTTTTTTCCCCCTGAGAGGAGTTAGCATGGAGTTAAAAATGTTATTAACAAAAATAGAACTTTGATTACTATTTGGCAAACTAGTTCAACCACATAAACGAAAAAAAAAAAACAAAAAACAAAGAAAAAAAAAAGATCAATGGGGAACTTGAAATGGTGAAGAAACTTTACATGATGATTATGAAGATAAAAAATAACATGCCCCAAAAGGCCACCTGCTACACTTAAGCTCAACCACTAAATTAGCAATGCTTATACTGTGAATTGTTCTACAAAAAGTTTTACAACAATAATTAAGCAAAGATAACAAAAAATCCTACCATCAACAGGCAAATTCCACAAGAAGTTTTGCTGTTACGATCCGACGGGTTTCCCGTTCAGTTTAGGAAAAGGATCTTGTTTGCTGAGAACGACGACTTTGCTTTTGTGCGCGAAATAACCCTTCATAAGGTTCTTGTAAATGAGAATGGACATTATACACTCCACCTGCAAAGTACAGGAGAGTAATGATCAGATCATGTTACATAAGAAGAACCACATGGTGGGCCATTTGGTTGATCTTCGACAAAAAGAAGAGCTCCCCAAGTCTACTTTTAGCAGACATTCGTTCATTCAGAAGCCATTGGCTTTCTCTTTGTAATAGGTAGGTTATTGTAATTGGTTAAGGTTGGTTTTTTTTTTTTTCCGACGATCCTCCTGAGGCCTAGTTGTCTCAACCTTTTGCTAAATTCATCTTCCTATTGAATGAAGCGGTAGCATACTACCTTACTCTCAAAAACAAAAAAAAAAAAAGAAATGTAGCACGTTGGTGACACAAAGTTGAGAAAATGAAGGGAAAAATGAGAAGTACCTCGTCGACATCCATGTCAATTTCAAGCCATTTCAATGCTTTGACGATTACTTCCAGCTTAATTTGATGTGCCTTGCTGGGGTCCTTTTGTTTTTGGATTATGTAACTGCGCAAGAAAGATGTGCATGTCAATTTCGAGCCGTCACAAAGCTTTGATGGCGATTTTTCAGCTTAGTTTGATATTCCTTTCTGAATGGGTAAATTGAACCACTCATCCTCAACCTTTTCTAATAGTTTCAGTTTGGGTCCCGACTTTTTGAGTTGCTATAATTGGGTCCACAGAATTGTACTGCAGCGCAAAGCAAGGTTGCAGACCTAATTGTAAAACATGCAGGACGAGAGGCAAACTGATATTACACTAAGGGCATGTTTGGTTCATGTTTGGAATGGAAATGGGAAATGGAATTGGATTGCTTTGGAATGGAAAATGGAATGACGAATCCTTCAAAAATGTTTGGTTCATTATTGGAATGGAAATCGGAATGAAAATTTAAAATTGTTGAGAAAAGGTTTTGATTTAAGATAGAGGAGAGTGACGAAGGGAGAGGAGGTGGGTGTTGGTGAAAGAGAATTTTGAATAGTTTGCTTTGAAATGAGCCAATCCGGGATTCAAAGCCGGATTGGATCATAAATAGATTTGGCCATTTCCATTCCGGAGTGGAATGGGAATCGGAATCCAATTCCTATAAAACAAACAACAACTATCGGAATCAATGAATTCCATTCCGATTCCATAGTCTAAAATAGGTGAACCAAACATGCCCTAAAGGTTAAGAATCCTGATGTAATTTACCCATTTTTAAATGATATAACTGGGAAAAGAAATCAAAATCAATCTAGTTATCATAATTCGTATGCTTACATTTTCTTCACTAATCTTTGATAGACCTGTAGTTCTAGCTTCTCCAGCACCAGGTACACACCTGATCTTAAGAACCTGAAGGGTACAGGAGTTAGCAATGGAAGTTTAAGAAGTATACTACTAACTAGAGTGAAGGATGACGAAAAAAACATACTGGTCTTCATGCTGTTGAAGAGCCCGCCTTAGAAGTTGGAGATCTCCCCTTTTCAGTGCATTCACAACATCTGCATACTGCAAGAGTCAAGTTAGCACCTGTAGGAAAAAAAATTTAAAAACCTTAATCTGAAGAGGATCTTTGATCCTTAGCAGAAGTCATCTATAATTTGCCAAAATAAGAGATAAATCAAGGTTTTTCTTAAAAAAAATAAATTTAACAAAGGCCAATAGTAATTTCGATGCTAAATTTTGCATTTGATGTACTAAATAATTTAAAGAACCTGCTATGATTCATTACATCTAGCACTACAGTGTACTATTGTTGGCAAATTGTCTATATCCAAAACAAAAAGGTAAAAAGTTTTTCCATCTGCTTTCGAGCCCATGGATATACAATTAACCCATATATTTTCTTGGATAATATAACAATAGGTCAAAATTAACAAGAGTATCCAGATTTGTAGTACTATGATACAGTAATATAGAATGCAAAAAAAAAGTTCAAGAATCAGTTCCTGAATGTGGACAATTAAGTACTTCATTGTGCATTTAAGGAAGCGGCAAAGCACAAGATCATACCTCAACTAAATTATACTTCTCGAGAAGCCACATTTTAGGCAAGATACCTATTGAAAGCTTTACTGGAATAAGATACTTCAAAATCATCCTACATCCAAAATAGAATAAGTTAGAATCTGATTGTGATAAAATATACAGCATCGAAGGCATTTATTGGCCACTCAATAAAAATTAATGCTTAAGAAATCGGCAAATAAAAGATGTTTGTTAAGAAAAGCTATAGTAACTAGGGGAAAAAGGTCTTCTTGAAGAAGAACTTTGCCGCAACACCATTTTACTATCAGCTGTACAGGTAACTCTTCAAGAATAAATGACGAGGCTGAGAAGCCACAACACCACTTAACAAAATAAAAAGAGTACCTTAAATTTGTTCGACTTCTAGAGTTGCAATGCGTCAATGCATACGTTAACTTCTGATCGGCCTGTCCTATTTCAAAAGATGAAAAAGCTGTAATATCCTTCGCAGCTTCACTATTTGTTCTGCTGAATAAGCTGTTAATAAAATCAGAAGTTTGAATAGATGGCAGGCATTGACTTGCTTAGCCCTCTTGGAGCTTCTACAGCTGTGCTTATTGAGCAGAGATGTTTGAAAAGCACAAAAACAAAGCAGCTTCATACTGAAGCAAAAGTAGAAGCTTCAATGGAGCTTCTACTTTTTAAGCTCAGAAGCTCATTTAAACTTTCTATATAGCAAAAGCTATAACCTCACTGTTTGCCAATTGCTTGTCCGCTACTTTTCACAATAGAAAATCCGTTCAAAAGCTAGGCAAAACGGACATTTCCTCCAGTGTCAATATCATAGTTTCAAGCAGCATTAGAATAGTAATAAAAGAATAGGAAAGAGAGAGTTGGCATTCATCAAGCAATACTTACAGCAAGAAAATTTTCATTAAAGACCTCCAAGCGACCCGTGTAATACATGTATGTGACCTGTTGTGTGAATCAGGCGAAATTGGACAGTTTATTAACCAATAAATATGGATCTAAAGCCATAAAATGTCCGTTCAACACTAATGGCGGCAAAACATGTGGTTCCCTAACCTTGTCTTTAGCTGGAAACTCCTCAAAGTCAAATATCCGAGCAGTTTCAATACTTCTTATGACGCTGCGACAAAGGTGAACAGTGCCAAGCTGCAAAATATAAATAGCAAATATTAGCCTGGAGTCATTACAAAGAAAGATAACTATGGATACAGTATTGCGTGGTGAAATTAACTGAAGCAATCTGAACCAAGTCGACTTGATGAAAGAATCTATGTTAATTGGTGGTCTGGTTTTCAATTTGGCCTATGTTAGACTGAGAAGGTTAAAGTAAATTTTTATAGAGGTTCATACAAGCAAAAGAATGTATTTCCTCCTGCAACAGGACCCAAGAACAACGTGATAAAAAAAAGATCCCAATTGACATAATACAATCAAAATAAGGAATCCAATCAACAACAAAAATAAGAGATAAGAAACAAACCTTGAAGTATATTTTGAACAATTGGCAGGTGACATACAATGCTCCAACACGCTTAGGTCCTTTGCCCTGTAAAATTTGAAGGATGCAATGAGTATATAAAAGTTACCAAAGAAACATAACTGATACTTAAAAGCAATGGAGGACTAACAAGATTAAAAGTTTCATTTCCATCATCATAATATGATGAAACTAAGTTGAATCAGCGTCTAGATGTTCTTCCGTCTAAATATAACTATTAACTAGAAACACAGAGTAAAATAAGAAGTTGAAGTCTACAAGATTGTGTATTGATATATCTAGCTTGATCTATCTATGGGGTGAAAAAGTAAGATTATAAGGCCTCGCTCACTTCAAAGAACCTCACGGGGGATTTCAAACATTGGTTTATAATCGAAAAGAAAGTTTGGTTATCAGAAAATCGGTCCCTTAACTACCATTCATCACGAAGATTGTTCGACAACCCTAGCATGTGCTTCGAGCAACAATTAAAAACCAAAGTAATTTACTGAGCGAAAAACTGAGCTAAACCGAACTAATACTTTTGGCAAAGCATTGCATGTAACAAAACATGGCATTTAACACAATCAAGGTACAAAATTAAACTACAAGATTAAAACTCTCTCGAGATCGGAGAACGATACCGCAAGAGCCCCGAAGACCTTCATCAAGAACGATCCTGCGCTCTGCAGCTTCTCTGGATTCTTATCATTCAATGCCAACTCCCTATCGGCCTACAAAATTTTAGAGGACTTAAACCCTAAACCCTAATTTCTTCCCCAAAACGCTAAAAAAACCCTTTCCTTTTATTGGGGGGGGGGGAAATCACGATTACCTTCTCAGCAAGCAACCTTATCTCGAGCGCTACAACTTGCATCGCCTCCATCGCCCACGGCGTCTCCCAATTCCGAAACTCCTGTAGAAACGAACTGAGCGATCCACCACCCCAACCTCATTAGATCCCCAAAAACCTCATCGGAAACACCAATAGAGGGGGAAAGAGAGATAGAGAGAGATCCTCTTACTTCGCAGCTTTCTCGTAGGAGGCGTAGGCGTCAGCGAAGCGGCGGAGGCGATAGCTCTGGAGGGATCGGAGGAGGGGGATTATGGTTTCCCCGAGGTTGGAGAACCTCTCCGATTGGTTCACCAAGCGGGGCCAATCGTGGAAGGCGACGAGGGCATCGGCGACGCCGAGGAGAGGGCAAGGGGAGGAGGAGGAGGAGACGGCGAGGAGGGGCTTGAGGGCTCCGCCGTCCTGGGCGGCGATGGCGTCGGAGAAGCTCGCGAGGTAAGAGGAGATGCGGCGGTGAGCCTCGCCCATGCTGAGGTACGCCATGGGAGGGAGCGCGAAGGTGGAGAGAGAGAGAGAGAGAGAGAGAGAGAGAGAGGAAGGAGACGGATTCGGTGCTATTTAATGAAGGGGAAACGAATTCGGCGACGAGATACCTCGGGATTGGATTCCGCGACGGAACACGTCGGAGATTCTAATCGGTGGTGGCGAGTGAACTGTGTGGGGGATGGGAAATTCGGTGACGAGATGCGTTGCACCGCCGACTTCAATGTTAAGTTACTTTGCCGACTTCTTAGCAAAGTAGTTTCCGAATCCTATTAGGACTAGAGAACTGCTATTTGTACTTAACAATACTAAACTTGCATATTAGCATAAAATTATTATTCCTCATATGGATAGAATGTGAAATTTATATTTACTTTCTGTGTGTACAAATAGAATTACCTTTTAGACTATGGTATTGAAAGGGTCAATGACAAATTAGCTAGCTACGTGGATTATGTTGTGTGTCTTTTATTTTTGGTTTTCTGGTGTAACTTTTTGAATGGCATAGTGAATTGTTGACTCGGATGAACTGGAACTAATTAAGATCCCATTTGACTTTCTAAATTGCAACTTTCATAACTTTTGACATTTTTTTTAAATTTTTTTAAGGCTAGAAGCACCGACAAAAACATAAGATTTTCTTTTGAAACCTTCGTTATTTCTAACACACTTTTATCAAAATTTTTGCCTTTTTTGGAAGGCATGTAAGCATGTTATATATATATATATATACTATATATATACTATGTGCAAAAATTAAGTTATGTTGGTAATTGTTGCTTCTGCTTTAATTTCTTCTTTGTACCAATTGACAATATAAGTGCACACCAAAATATATATTATATAATTTTGATGAAAAATGTAAATCATCGACCGTTACAATATATGTCTCACCGATGAATTTTCTATACATCGGTTATTTTTATCGTCTCCTCGGCCATCTCCTCCTTCAAAATGGCTACATCCGTCCCCCACCCCTTCAAACTATAGTTGGACACTTTGTACTCATGGCGGCTAGCGAAAAACAAGAACACCGCGAAATTCACCACGCCCAATACCGCCAACATCCAATAAAAATAATCCAATCTCCCTTCATTGAGATTATTCTTAATCCACCCCCCATTAGTCGCCTTGTCGACGAGCGCAACGAGCACGCTGCTGAGGAAGAAGCCCATCGATAGCGTGGCGAGGAAGAGCCCCGTGCTCATCGACTTCATCCGCTCCGGGCCTTCGCGGATGAAGAACTCAAGCTGGCCGACGTACGCGAATGCCTCCCCCGCGCCCACGAGGAAGAACTGCAGGACGAGCCAGAAGGCGCTTATGGTCGTGCCGAGGTGGACGGCGGCGTCCCTTCGTTTCCTCTCGACGAGCGCGGCGACTGACATGGCGACGACGGAGAGGAGCAGGCCTACGGCGATGCGCTGGAGGCTGGTGAGGCCCTGGGGGGAGCGGGTGACGAAGCGGCGGGCGAAGGGGACGAGGAGCTTCTCGTTGAGGGAGGTGAAGAGGAGGATGGAGAGGAAGAGGGAGACGGAGAGGGAGCCGGCGGGGACGAGGAACGAGCCGAGGCGGCGGTCCATGTAGGTCGCTTGCTCGATGGAGAACGTGGTCATCTGCGAGTAGACGGTCCAGAAGAGGATGCAGGTAGACCAGACTGGCAGGAGTTTGAGGACCATCTTTACCTCCTCCACTTGTGTCGCAGTTGCTGCTGCATCTGACGCTTTCTTATTTGATTCAGAATCGTCGCATGAGATGATCGCAGCTTTGTCCAAGCACCTGCATTGAAAAAAGTATAATTGAATTTAGTTTTGAGGCCGAATTTGGTCTGAATCATAGATCGAGATCAATTGTCACTATATTGTACTTTTTTAAAATAAATTTGTTATATTTTTTTGAGATTCCAAAAGCACCAATGAACTGCACCCAACACACGCTTCAATATCCGTAAAAAACCCCTGCATTTTAGTTACTTTACCTGAACGTATCTGTGTGGGCCACTCTTGCCACGTGGAACTCGTTGAGCCGAGTCAAATCCTCGGGATAGTCAACCCCCTCTTCTTCCACGCCAACCACAACACTCTCCCAATCACGGTCAACGGGCTCCCCTCCGGTCTTCGGTATCTGTGTCGAATATAAAATATTAAAATATTAAAAAAAAAAATCAGTAGAGCATAATAAATATTCGTGACAACCGCTGTTTTAAATTTCGTGCATTGTATTTCGATTGATTAAACTATCATTTTATGAACCATAAATTTTTTTTATTTGATTTTTTTGCTGTACCTGTACTGGGGCGTTCCGGCGACGAACACTCCGACCGCGGCGACCATGGTGGCGGCCGCCACGCCGTACCCCCACCCGCGGCCGACATTGTCCTGGACGTAGAAGAGCACCGTCACGGAGAAGAGCGAGCCCAGGCTGATGCAGAAGTAGAAGCGGTTGAAGAAGAAGACCATCGACTTCTCCTCCTCCGGGTCGCGGCCGTCGAACTGGTCGGAGCCGAAGCCGGAGACGTTGGCCTTGATCCCGCCCGCGCCGAGCGCGATCGTGTAGAGCGACGCGAGGAGCATCGCCAATTGGCCCCGGGTCGCGGTCGCGCACTCGTGGTGGCTCCGCCGGAAGTCGTCGCAGGCCGGCGGCCGCATGCCCGGGACCGACGTTGTAATCGTCAGCAGGCAAACTCCCTGCAGATGAAAAATAAAAAATTAAACAAAATTAGACACATATTATCTAGAATATTATTGATTAAATGATTAGTTAGTTTGCTAATGCAAACGTAGCCGGTGTTGACCATCATTTTTTTTTTTTACTATTATATATTAATACTGGCTCATTAATAATATTTTAAATAATTTCTAATCTAGCGAAGTTTAGTGTTACTTAAGACGATAGAAATTATTATAAAATAAAAATTATGTACATTAAGATGTAACTCCGCAATGCTAAGTTACTTAAATGATACGATATTCATTAAATAGTCAACATACAGTGGCAGTGATGGCGGCAGCGATGGCGATGGTTAGATAGCGGCCGAGCTTGGCGTCGGCCAAAAAGCCCCCTAAGAGGGCGAGCAGGTTGAGTGTTCCCATGAAATTGGTCACGATGTTTGCAGATTGCGATGTCGAGAGGTGCATATCCCCAACCAGGTATGTCACCAGGTTCATCGTGATCCCCATCACGCACACCCTCTCCGACAGCTCCGTTCCTGCAAATATCTTATTTTAGGTCTTTCTGTTGGGTGCAGGGCTTTTAATTTGTAAAGTATTTTTAAAAAAATAGCATGCTACCACTTTATTTAATAAAAACATAAATTTAATTAGTAAAGTGTTATCCGATTAAAATAATAAAATTGAAAGGATTTGATTGTGAGATTTGTAATCTTATTCTTACATTTGGCCATAGGATAGCTTTTAAAACTTTACTATCAATCGTAAAGCTTAGGGGCTGTTTAGTTTGACGTAAAACTGAGGAAAAAAAATTTTCGGTGGAAAAAATTTTCGGAGGAAAATAAACTTTACGCTCTTAGCGTTTGGTTTGTAGAAAAAAAAAGTAGTTTTCCGTTACGGTTGTTTGGTTGAAAGGNTAATATATAATAACTAACATATTACTAATATTATAATTTATATTTGTAAATAAAATATATTGTACAATAAGTATATAATATAATATAATATAATAGTATATATATATATTTAATACTATAAAATAAATTTATAAATAAAATATTTTATATATATATATATGTGTGTGTGTGTGTGTGTGTGTGTGTGTGGGAACCACTCACATGATCCACGAGCTCTTACATGAGCTTGTGGACCCCGATCCTGAGCCGCGGTTTTTCATTGTGAGTTTTCGTTTTCCGCCGCAATTTGGCGGAAAATGAAAAGTTTGCTTTTACGTAGAATCCGTAAAATAAACTTTCCGGCAAAATTTTTTTACATCAAACCAAACGCTGGAAAGGCAATTTTCAAGTCCGAAAATTTTTTTTCAGGGTAACCAAACACACCCTTAGCTAAAATTAGTATTGTTGTAAATATACGCAAAAATGGCTAGGAGCAAATAGACTCTTATGTATCACATATTTGGCTCTATTACAATAAATTCATGATTTAGCAGTATTTATTTGACAGCATTTATTTAAACAACGCTAATTAATATATTTAACAGCATTACTTGATAAGTGCCACTAGATTTAATAATTTAGCAGTAATTTACTATTAATGTTGCAAAATAAAATAAATTGGTTGCATAAATTAGTCAATGCCGATAAAGTTTCCAACATTTTAAAAAAATGACACTAAAATGTAATAAATTAGTAGCACTTATTGCTAAATGTCGCAATATTTGCTCCGCAACATTTATTTAAATCATGCTAATTAATATATTTAGCAGTATTACTTGATAATTGCCACTATATTTAATTATTTAGCAGAATTTACTACTAATGTTGCAAAATAGGATAAATTAGCAGTATAAATTAGTGAATGCCGCTAAATATAATAAACTAGCAGCACTTGTTACTAAATATCATTATTAATTAAAATATAATTATTAATATATTTCTTTTTATTTAGAATTTAAAATTTTAAAATTAAAGTTTAAAATTCGAAACATATAATTTTAAAAATTAAACTTATAATTTAAATTTTAAAATATATATATTTTAAATTTTAAATTTTAAATTTTTTAATTTTTAATTTTTAAATATTTATATTTATTTTAAATTTCTAATTTCAAATTTAAAACTATAAAATTTGAAACTTAAAATTTGATATTTGAAAATTAAAAATTTAAATTTAATATGTAAATTTAAAATTTAAAATTTTAAAATAGAAAACTTAAAATTTAAAAAATTAAAATATATATAATTAATAGTTGTTAGCGCAACCCCCAAAGGGCTTGATGGTTGGTACTTGAGGTCTCAAGTTCGAATCCTAGTTGATTCACATTTTCTCCAGTAGAGTAACATCTAAATAAAAATTAAAATAAAATTGAAATTTTAAAGTTTCAGTTTAACGACATTATATTTATGTGCTACTAATAAATAATTTAAAATTAGCATTTAATCACTTTTCACGCCACGTTTCTAATGATACTAATTGATTTGAATTGGCGGCATTTATTATAAATGCTGTTAATACTTTTAGCAACATTGGTACAAGTAATATTTGGTGTCATATGCTGCTAAAATATTTAGCAGCATTTGTAAAATATTTAGCAGCATAAATAAATGTCACTAATGACTAATTTTCTAGTAGTGCTCATTAAAAAGTGTCGTAAAGTGACAAAAAAAAAATCCAGCTATTTTATTGCAACAAAAAGCTAAAAAATTATATTTAACTTTGATGTGACATCTAACTAGCTTTTCGTCAATCAAAACGCTTCTAACTTATTTCTTACAACCCAAAATGACTATTTTACGCCTAGTCAGAAAGCGCGACACGCACTCTTGTCAATAACTTTCCAAATTAAAACAACTCGACTTCACTTGCTTCGAACAAAAAGGTGTCTTCAGAAGCGATGTCAACTAAACTCTAAGATAAAATAAGCTTCTGAATATCAAAAAAACAACGACTCTAATTCGAAACTTTAACTTTAAAACTAGTTTTGATAAATCGTTCTTAAGCATGAGATTTAAATTTTTCAAAAAAAAACCTCACCTAAGATGAGCCCTGAAGCGAGCCATCCACCAGTTTTAGATTTATCAACAGGGTTTCCTCTGAAATCTACAACCAATTTGTTGTCACCACTCTCATCATCTGCATAAGCACCTCCAACGTGGACCTATCAGAAAAAAGAGAGTTAAACATGGAAAGATATGGTAAAGTTTATAAGTTAAATAATAAAGGCTCAAAAGAGTATGTAATGAAGTATATGTATCTATAAATGGCTTCATGTGGAGAACATGCATGTAATGTTGGTGTGTTTGGTAATGCCAATAATGATTACCATATTGATTCGTAGTGTACAAGGAGAGAGAGAGAGAGAGAGAGAGAGAGAGAGAGAGAGAGAGAGAGAGAGAGAGAGTATGGATTGTAGAGAGCTTGAGAAATGGGTGGGGAGAAGAGGTGGAGAGGGTGTGGTTATAAACGGAGATGAGAGAGAGAGAGAGAGAGAGAGAGAGAGAGAGAGAGAGAGAGAGAGAGGTAGAGTGTGTATTGTTCACATCCTCCCACAGTGCCCATTGTGTGGACGGCTAGTGATTTAGAATTATGGATCATTTGCGTGTAAGTCTCTCCAAAATTATCTATTTACATCAACATATTCGTACAAACTATAAATTTTTGTACAAAATTGCTATCTGTACACTTATAATATAGGCGAAAATCTTATATCTTCGTGTCTCAAAAGTTTCGATTTACTGGTTAGCCTCATCGATCTTCTTTTGATGTTAAAAATCGAAAAGAAATTTAAAAATACTTAATTAGATGATGAGATCAATGTGTTTTGTATATTATTCTATAATACTGTGCATGTCCATGTAGTACCTTTTTTTATTTCTATATATACGTTTTAGAAAATAGTTGAATTTTCTCGTCCACCATTGTGTTTGGACCATAACTAGGTAATTCGAATTCAGCAAAATTTCGGCACGAATATAATACGAACAAAATTTCTATTCTAATTTTTAAATCCGTTGAAAATACGACTTGAAAAATGAGTTCGCAAATTATTCGGATACAGGGCTTACACAAAAATTATATGTTCATCAATTAAAAATCCGGGATAAAAAATTTGGCTATTAAATTAAATATTTTTTTCTACATTTATGCTATTAGTATAAATAATTATAATTTTTAAGAATATAAAAATAAAGAGTTACAAGATAAAGTAGATTAAGTAAAAAAAACAATAGCAAACTATATTATACAATACGATATATAAACAATCAAGCAAGAAAGAGACTAAAATAGTTCATAATTAAACATAAAATATATTAAAAACAATTTAGGATGAAAGAACAGAGAATTCATATTTAAATATAAAATATAAGATAGTTCATACTTAAATATAAAAAATATAAAAAACTTTATTCAAATTTTTAATAATTTGTGAATAATTCGCAAATAATTCGGCTAGCCCAAAAAATTAGTATTTTATTCTTTTTTTAGAAAAAAATTCGCAAACAAATTTTTTTATTCAATTTTTTAATTATTCATGAACAATTTGCGAATAATTCAGAAGCATACGGACCTCTCCATGCTTTTCTAGCAATATCTATGAGTGAACAAAATATAATTAGTTTAAAATAGTAGACTTTCTTAATGTACACAAATCTAAGTTTTTATATAAATAAATATTTCTATAATTAAAGATAAATATTTTGGTAAGCAACATAGTGGCTGTTATTCGGTATTCCTTTGTCCTGACGCACTTGGAATTGGAATAGCATAAATTTAGATATATAAATTTGGAAAAACTTCAAAATAAATCCCCCGTGGTTTCGTAGTTTCTCACTTTGTCCTCGTGTGGTTTAAAACGTATCAAATTGCCCCCTCTGTGGTTTCGTTTTTATCTTTTCGGTAGCTTTTTCATTAATATTTTATTAAATTATATACAAAAAACTTCAGATACACATCTAGATTTATCAAATATTCACTTTAGTACTCTTTAATTTTAACTTTATCACTGATTTAAGAAAAAAAAATAATAAAATTAATAAGAAAAAAAAAAAACCACAGGAGAACAAATTAATACATTGTAAACCACAAAGGGACAAAATGAGAAACTACGAAACTACCGGGAGATTTTTGAAGTTTTCCCTATAAATTTTGGATTCAGGAGCATGTGAGCAAATCTTTAATATAAAAATATATAAAAAAAGGCTTCATAAATATTATATTAATAAATGAATTTTAGGGGTAAATATGTAAAATCAGTGAAAAATCATTGGAGAGAGATTATTCCGAATATAGCAGTAGATACGTGTGATTGGGCTCCAATGAGGCTATTGAGTGGACTTAAAAAAAGAAAAGGTGAGAACGACACTACACGTTCCCGTACACAAACTTTAAATAATATCTCTATAATTTTTCCGACTGAAACAAGTGACAAAGAGTTTGGTGGTTGATATTCGGTTGATATTCGAGACCCAAGTTCGAATCTTAATTAATTCATATTTCAAACTAAGTTTATTTCTAAATTAAATAAATGAAACAGATAGTGTGCTACCTATCTCTCTAAAAAACAAAAAATTCCTGTAATTTCAATTTTTTTATATTAGTATTTTATAATTTTACTTTTCTTTGTTATTTCTTTTTTTTTTTCATTAAATCAGTAACAAAGTTAAAATTATATAATACTAAAATAAAAAATCAATAAACTACGTAATACTAAAATGAATATTCGATAAACCATATGTGTAGTGTCTAAAATTTTTTTGTATATAATTTAACAAAAAGTTAACGAAGATACTATCGATAAAAAATAAAATTATAGTGAGAAAGTGTGAAATCACATGGATTGTATTTAAAATAAAGAGAAAACTTCAAATACCACCTCTGTACGTGGTTTCACACTTTCTCATTTTATATCATGTGGTTTAAAGTATATCAATTTAGTATTCTGTGGTTTCATTTTTATTTTTTTATTATCAATTTATTTATTTTTTTTGTTAAATTAGTGATAAATTAAATGGTACTAAAGTGAATATTCGATAAATCTAGATAAGGTATCTGCAAGTTTTTTATATATAATTTAACGAAATATTAACGAAGAAGCTAACGAAAAGATAAAAATGAAACATAGGACACTAACTTGATACAGTTTAAACTATATGATACTAAAGTGAGAAACGGTGAAACTATAAGGGTGGTATTTGAAGTTTATCCTAAAATCAATGAATAAACTATTCGGTGTAACGGGTACATATTGCACAGTTACTTGTCATGATTGGGGCTCTTGTGATCACGGCACGTGGTGCTTGGGACCCTCGCGATTATGACACGTGGCCAATCACTGTGGGTCCCACTCATAAAAAAATTAGAGGGGGGGGGGGTGCTTAAAAGATGCCAAAGAAGGTGCAAAGTGTTTCGGTCCAAAGCGTTGGAACGGCCGCCACGTGTCGCCACTTTATGTCGGCCTTGTGGGCCCCACATTGCGGGTTGGGTCAGAGTGGGACACGTGGCGCACAGCGTATGGCGTAGGTGATTCTAAACACGATCACAGAGAATCTAATCCGAGCGCGAATCGAGTGAGTGGAACGCGTGCAAAAGTTACTGAAACGCAACGCGAAGCGAAATTCGCCTAACATGAAAGTAACGCACCAACATAATTTGACGCGACACGAATCAAAGTAATATATCATTATTATAGATAATATATTATTAGGATATTTTCGCTTCTTTTATGACTCCATATGATGCAACAATATTAAAGATCAAATTGAAATATAATTTTATTAGAATACAAAGAAAGCGTATTAATTTTGGAATAAATTTTAAATACCACTCCTGTAGTTTCGCAATTTCTCACTTTAGTATCTTAGCTATCGTTTGGTTCGGGGTTAAGAAAAAATTAGTTATTCCAGGAATAAGGTTAAGTTCAGGGTTAAGATGGGGTTAAAGTATTTTTGTATTTGCTGGAGGTTGGAATTAGCTCAGGATAGTGAAAAATAGTATTTTGTTAGAGTAGGTGAGATAATAAAGATAGTGGATTATTATGAATAGAAAATAGTGTTTGGTTGAGATTAATTTGGTGGGGTTATGTGGGGTTAGCTAACCCGGGATAGCCCATTTGAGGTGGGATTAGCTAACCCAATCTATTTTTTGGGGTGTTTGGGAATAATATGGGGGTTAAGGAGTTATTCCACCCTTAACCCCAACCAAACAAAGGCTTATGGTTTAGAGTGTATTAATTTAGTAATTTACAGTTTCATTTTACTTTTTTTATCGGCTCATTTGTTAATATTTTCTAAATTATATATCAGATACCCCTCACTTTTGTACCTTTTAGTTTTAACTTTCTCACTAATTTAACGAAAAAAAATTATTAGTGAAGGATAATAAAAAGAGAAAAAGAAAACCACAGGAAAAATGTGAAACCACAGGAATGATATTTAAAGTATTTTCTTAATTTGAACTTGTGAATAGATCTTAATATCGAACAAATTGTTAGACTGTATTGTTGGAATAAAATGATTATCAAACACAATGCGCCACATAAAATGTTAAAATATTAAATAGTTCTTGTGGTGTTGATCTCTTTGGAGGTGGGTGGTCCATGAGCATGTATATGATAAGGTTTTAATTTGTTTTCTCTTTTTTTTTCTTCTTTCTTTGTTTTTTATTTGGGAAACTTCAATGATTAATTTGTTGTTCACTGGAAAAAGATAATGATATAGAGATCACATGGTAGTGTTTTGCAAGCCAAAATGATTGAGGGGTGGCACTTATCTACTCAAAAACATAATCATCATGTTCACTAAAACTCTAGGGCCCCATTTGATTCGGGGGGATAAGCGGGGATAATGAAAGTTATCCCCGCTATTCCGCCAAACGGGATGATTTGTTGCTAGGATATTTTATCTCGGTCAAATCTTGCTATTCCTGGTTATTCCAGAATAGCAAGGTATTTGCTATTCCACCATTTTGGTGGGTGGAAAGGTGCTATTCCAATACTTAATTTTAAACTTAATTAAAATTATAAATTAAATTACAACTAAATTATATAAATATAATATGTTATATATTATAATACATTATTTTTATTATAAAATTATTAATTGTACTATATTAATACATATTATTTATATTTAAATACTATAGTAAATTTTATAATAAATTATATTTAAATATTATAATAAATTCTTTTTATTAAATTTAAGTTTAAGTAGAATTTTAAAAAAATTTATAAATTTATTATAATAAATTATTTTTATTAATTGCTCCCACCCTATAAATATTATAATAAATTCTTTTTATTAAATTTAAGTTTAAGTAGAATTTTAAAAAAAATTATAAATTTATTATAATAAATTATTTTTATTAATTGCTCCCCCCCTATTCTTATTTTAAAAATTTAAGATTTAAAAATTTAAATTTTTGAAATTTATAATTGTAAGCTCAAAATTAAAGGTTATAATTTTAAATTCTAAATTTTAAATTTTAAATTTAAATTTATATATTTTAAATTTTTGAAAATTAGAACTTAATATTTTTCAAATTTAAATTTGATCTTAAATTTAAAGTTTGATTTTTAAAATTTAAAATTTAGACTTAAAAATTTGAGATTTTAAATTTAAAATTTTAATTTCAAATTTTGAAATTTCAAAGTTAAAATTTTAAATTTAAAAATATAAATTTTAAATTTTAAATTTAAATATAATAAGAGGGTAATATCATTATTTTTAGTAATAAAAACTCACTATCCTTCTTATTCCATCTTACCTAACCAAACGCTATTTTTTTTATTCCCGAAAATAACCTAATTTTCATCCAAACGCAAAATTGATCTAATCCCCACTTATACCTCAATTTATATCTATCTCTAGAATAGCCACTTTTTACTTATCCCCGAACTAAACGATACCACTAGAAGTTTAATGAGTTTGAGTGGTAAAAGCCTTTGACTAGCTTTTGTACATCATGTTATTTATTTTTTAAATTTTTTGACTAATCTATAAATAACTTATAGAACCAAAAATTAATCAGCAAGATTTATCCACACAATAATATTTGAATGGTCCCTTAATTAAGTGGAGATGTTAATTAGCATAATAAAATTAATACCATCTCATCATTTACTATTCGATTATGTTCGTAAATTAAATACCTTTAACTCTGATATTATGGGATATGATAAACTTATATACAAGCTTAAGTTACTACAAAACGAAATATATTTGCTATTATTGTTGTTTTTATTAAGACTGTGAAGAAATCTAATTTCAACGTAATTAGTTAAAAAGGACTCTTAACCAAATATCATAACAAAAAATTATTCATTTGAGGTTAATTATTATTATTATTATTATTATTATTTTTGAGAAATAGGTAGCTTGTTACTTGCTTCATTCATTAAGCAAAATAAACTAGGCTTACATATTGGAGGCAGCCAGGGCCTCCGAAGCGAATCCAACGATTACAACAAAAAGCAAAAGAAAATCTAGACTACCCTATGGCTACCATTACAAATAAGATACGAAAGGGAGAAACACCTCAGTCCGAGGAACTGGTTACCTGACCTCGAACCAATCTGTGATCAAAGAAGTGACTCGTTCAAGAGCCCGGATAGCATTAGGGCTCCCCTCACGGAAGATCCTGTTGTTTCGCTCTGTCCATACCACCCACCAGATTGCCGCCAATCGGGTTAGACTTTTTGCTCTCAACTTGGCATTTTGGATGTTACCTAATTCAGCCCATATCCTCCCGACACCCCCTACATCCGATTCGCTTATGTCTACAACTCCCGTACAAAGTAGAAGGTATCTGACGAATACACATTCCCGAAAAAGGTGATCACAGGTTTCTGCTATTATAGCACAAAAATTGCAATAATTTGAGGTTAATTATTGTAGCTAGCTTTTGGTGTTTGAACTCTATTCCCTTTTCATTGTTCAATTATAAATTAATGGAGCAAACCTAATCACTTTCAAAAAGATGTTTCTCAAAGGTTGGTATTATTTGATGTGAGATGTGCTTGAATGCTTTAACATTTTGTGATAGAACACACTAGAAGTGTGCGTGATATGTTTAACTATTTTAAAAATGAATCGATGGGTCCATGGGTGTAGGTGTGTGGTTCACCAAAAAGCGATTTTAATTAATATCGACCACAATTTCGCACCACTAATTAGGATATTTTTGATAATTTTGAATGACAATTATTAGATACACTTTAAACATATAATATATATATATATGAAACTAATCAACTAAGGGACACATAAAGTGAACCTGAATCTGTGTATTTTCTGTGTTCTTCACAGCATAGTCATAAAACACTCTGAATGTTTTTGAAATTTTTTTTACTTGGACTCAACAAATTATTTATTCTTCATACAATTTACTGGTCCTTATATAAATGTTGCTTAGTAGGAAATTCACAAGAAACTATTAATAATCCATGCATCATTCAAAATTATTCGAAAGCTTATGATTTATCTATACCAAAAATGAATTAGTTGTTACGTTTTCAACTCACTTATTAACTTATATATTTCAAGGATCTTTCAAAATGACCCTAATTTTTTTATGAATTCGAAACTCTAAATGCGCGTGCTTATGATTATGCTTTAGGCTTAAATTAATTAGTTGTATGTTGAGGATGAAGCAAACACCTACAATCCTCATTGTAGGGGATCCACCACCCCAATAAAAAAAAAAATTTGCACATACGTATCACGTGTAAAAAACAATGCAATAAAAAAAAAAAAATGTGTGTGTTAAATCTTAGTCATCAGTTATCTCTTTTGAACACTGATTTAACTCACTTGAATTGTACTATGCTTTCCGTATAAAGCAAAATGAATGGCTCAAAATAATTACGTTATATATATTCGCGCATCTTAGTTTGGTAGTGAAAAAATCGATTTATTCCTCCCTAGTGGAGAAGAATCTTTCAATTGTTGGTTAGTACACAAGCATAGTAATGTTACAAAATATTAAGGAAAAATTTTAAAAACCCCTCATGTGGTTTTACATTTTTTTATTTTAGTACGCTGAGATTTAAAGTGTATCAAGTTAGTACCCTATGGTTTTGCACTTTATCACTTTAGTACCCTGTGGTTTCACACTTTATCACTTTAGTACCCTGTGGTTTAAAGTATATCAAGTTAGTATCCTATGGTTTTGCACTTTATCACTTTAGTACCCTATAGTTTAAAAAACCACAGGGTACTAACTTGATACAAAATTAAAACCACAGGGTACTAAAGTGATAAAGTGCAAAACCATTGGGTACTAACTTGATACACTTTAAACCATATGGTACTAAAATGATAAAGTGAGAAACTACGGGGTACTAACTTGATACATTTTAAACTACAGGGTACTAAAGTGAAAAAAATTAAAACCACAAGGGGGTTTTTTGAAGTTTTCCCAAATAATAGATACATTTTTGTCAAGTTCTGCTATAATATATCTACCTGCTATTCTTTTTAAAAATGAACTTAGCTGGATTATGAAACAACTACATAAATTTCGAATTCGAAACTTCAGATATCAATCATCAATTTTTTTGCCACCTACGCTCGTGCCGGTCGGTATTTGTTATGGTATTCTTATAAATCGTGAAAGAACTTTTAACAAATTAACAGATTGACAGATATAGGTTGCAGCATAGGAAAATAAGATTATTATTTTTGAAAATTTGGAAGAAGAAGGAGAAGGAACAAGCAAAACACAAATCTACTCATTTAGCCGTGGTCAACTTGCATGCTCCGTAAAACTTGTGGCAGGCTTAGACTTCGTTTGGGATTGCGGGTAGATTGAATTACGTGTGGTGAGAAACGGCGATGGGAAAATATCCGGTTTGTTTCCGTACGTAATATTACGTTCCCCATATTGCGGTTTGTTGGTTACGATATATTTTCTGCGGTTCCATCAGAGAATACAGAAACATATCCCTATATACTTTTTCTAAGCTACATTTTATCTAACAGCGTTAGATCCACCTCGATACTAAACTAAGCCTTATTCTCAAGTCAAATAATATTTTTTAACTTTTAATTTTGTCTCTGAAAATGCTTCATGTTTCATAAAACCTTACACCTTCAAATTAACACGATTTTAATAAAACTGCTATTCGAAAACGCAATAGAATAGAATGATTAAAAATATTATTAATAAGTCAGCATTTTAATATAATATTTTTTAAAAATAAATATTAAATTAATAATCTATCTATTAAAGTTTTAAAGTACTGACTCATCAATAATATTTAATAAAATATTATAATGAGAGACGATGAGATCGTTGAGTTGTGATACTTGTGGGATGCATGAAAAATAATAGTAAGCCACAAAAGCAACTAACTCGCGAAGGTGGAGAGATAGTGGGAGCTCAACTTTGCCCGGTGCATGAACTAAACACTTCTTCTCCCTCACGATCCGTACCGATGATAGAGTGATTCCCCGACTTCCTCGCACGATTAGAACAAGCATTTGGAGGCGTTGACGGAGGTTCTCAGTTCGTCCGCAACTTTCATGCATCTAAACAATCAGTAAACGTATGCGGTCGCATGCTCGCGGCCAAGAAAGAGCGGAAATGAACTATTCTTATGCATAGTGTTGGCTCAGGTGAGATGCAGGGCTAGTGGAGAGTAGGTCGAAACCGCATTATCGAGCCTGACTGATTCAACTCCGCTAAGGGCTTGTTTAGATCTGTCGAAGGCTATAGTGTTGTTAGATAAAGTATTTTTGTACCGCATTAAGATGGACAAGCGGATGGAAACTGAGATGAATTGATTTAGATTAGATGAGGAAATTGTTCAAGTAGCTTTTGTTTTTCTACAATTGCAACAAATTTTCGAAACTTTACAAGCTATAGTTTAGTCGTAAATGAAGTTTATTGTGACTAGAAACATTTGTCACATCTTCGAACATGAACCGACGGCCTATTTTTGTTTGCAGACTCGCCATCGAGCGGTTGGCAGGCAAAGTCGCGAGCTCTGATTGAAGCTTATGACCTCGTCTCACGGTCACGAGCTCTGATCGTAGCGAAGCATGCGACCTCATCTCGGCTTGCACAAAAGTGCGAGCCCGTCGAACCGAGCTCATTTCCGGCTTTGCTATGTGAACTGCTGGATCTCCAGAATCCCAGGTTCAGCTTCCGACTTCCGCCTTCTAAACCCTAAGCCCTGAACCCTAAACTTTTTCTCTCTGGGACAAATTAACAAACACATTGCTTTCAAAATGTATCCACTTCCCTACCATTTCAACCAATCTCAGAGATCTCATGATTCCCTCCTCAAACACTCTGAACCCTAATCGAGCTCCCACCATGGCGCTCGACCATTCTCTCTCCCACCCTCTTCTTCTTCCTCCTCCTCCTCCTCGCTATCCCACTCAAAACCCTCGCTTTCGATCTCGTCCTCGTCCTCGTCCTCGTCCTCGTTGAAGCTCCACTCCAACCTCTTCAGCATCTCCCGATCCCTCCACCGCCCCACCATCGCCGGCGCCGCCGCCCTAGCCTTGCCGGAGACCACCTCCGCCCACCGGAAGCCTACCACCACCGTCCTCAGCCGCCGCCTCCGAGCCTCTCCGAGCACCTCCGCAAGCCCCGAATCGTCGGAGACCAGCACCACGCACGCGAGGATCCCCTCGTCCATGGCCCCGACCGCGCGGTCGCGGATCGCCCGGCGGGGCGCGCCCTCGACGGCGCGGACCGTGACCCCGGCGCGGCGGAGCTCGTCGGCGGGGCCGCGCGGGGCGGCGCGGAGGTCGCGCGCGGCCTTCTCGAACCTGGCGAGCTTGGGGGCGAGCGCGGCGGCGAGGCGGACGCGGCGGGCGCCGCGGGCGGAGGCGAGGCGGCGGAGGCGCTTGGCGTGCTCGGGCGCGTGGATCTCGGCGAAGTGGCGGAGGAGCTTGGCGCCGACGAAGAAGTTGCGGCCGCAGACGCGGCATGGGGAGGGGGAAGAAGCTGGGGATGGGGATGGGGATGGGGAAGGGGAGGGGAGGAGGGAGCGAGGGGATGCGAAGGCGAGGGAGAGACGGAGGGGGCCGAAGGAGGAGGCGGCGAGGTGGAGGCGCACGGCGACGTCGCGGAGGGGGAGGGTGGTGGTGGGGGGCTTCGAGCTCAGGTCCCAGAACACGCCCACGCCCACGCCCACGCCCATGGCGGAGGAGGAGGAGGAGGAGGAGGAGGAGGAAGAGGGGAAGAGAAGGAGGAAAGGAGTGAGGAGGAAGGAGGAAGGAGGAGGAGGGTTTAGGGTTTAGGGTTCGGGAGAGGAGCTGTTTGGGGAAGAGAACCATCTTTCAGGTCCTTGGACGCAAAATGGCATCCGTAAAACTGTTCATTGCTCCCAGAAGCCGCAGATTAAAATTGCACCATAAGCCTGCAATTTGAGTCGTCTTTCACTTTGACCCTTTACTGTTGTAAACTATTCAAACTGTTTTGAATTTTGGCTTTAGTACCACATGAGAAATATCACTCGAAAAGCATTAGATTCGTGCATATTTATTTATACCAACATTATTTGTACATTATGATAAAAAATAAGGAATTATAATTTTTTAGTTTTGTGATTCAGAGTTTTATTTCTATTTCTTTTTACCATAAAGATTACTTTGGAACTATTTATTTGACAAATATTTTATTAAAATACTTTGGTGCTAAAAATACACAGAAGAATAAATTCAAACATCTAAATATATCATCGATTACTTATCTGTCAATTCATGTTCTAATACAATCTATACAAGCCATGTATATAATTCTATCAAACATCAAAAGTTTTAAAAGTCAGGGACTAGAATGAAATTTACACTTCAACCTTCCTTAAACTGTAAAATCCCCAATCACCACTACCGAGCACCACCTTATCCTTCTTCCTCCTCCATTCACTCTTCTCTCTCTCTCTCTCTCTCTCTCTCTAAACTCTCTCTCTCTCTCTCTCCTCCGATGCTTCTTCCTCTCGCTCACCCTTCCCCCTTCCTCTCCACCAAAACCCTCGACCCCTCTATCCGCCATTTCCTCCCGCCATTACCCCCAAAACCCTCCCCTCCCCACCTCTCCGCAAACCCTAAACCCTTCCTCTTCCCCCTCCGAGCCTCCTCCGCCTCACCCACCGCCCCCAAAACCCTAGCCAAATCCGCCATTAAGCGCATCTCCGACAAGCTCCGCAGCCTCGGCTACCTCGCCGACGAACCCCGCGATCGCCGCCCCACCACCACCGGCCCCGGCTCCCCCGGCGAGATCTTCGTCCCCACACCTCACGAGATCCCCAGCTACCGCGTCGGCTCCACCCTCGACGCGAGCTGGAGCACGCCGGAGAGCCCGGTCCCCGCGCCCGGGTCGGGCGCCGCCATTACGAGGTTCCGGGAGCTGTGGAGGAGGGAGAGGGCGCAGGCGCCATCCCCGCAGAGGGATTCCAAGGAGGCCGCACCGTCGGTCGCGGAGCTGACGATCCCCGCGGAGGAGCTGAAGCGGCTGCGGACCTTGGGGATTAGGATCAGGAAGCGGCTCAACGTGGGCAAGGCTGGGATCACGGAGGGGATCGTGAATGGGATCCACGAGAGGTGGCGGAGGAATGAACTCGTGAAGATCAAGTGCGAGGATTTGTGTAGGATAAACATGAAGAGAACCCATGAGATTTTAGAGGTGAGATTGGGTCCAAAGTTAGCATCTTTAACTCTTTTTTATCATCTGTTTTAGAATGTAGAGATTATGCTTTTTAGCTCAGAGGAATAAGCATATTTCGTTGAAAATAGCATGTGTTTGCAACCAAAACTTTGGGGATTATGCGCCATTTGGATGTAATAGCATGTTGATGGCCAAATTTCGACCACATGTGTTCGGTTTTAACTTTGTCTGTTTTTCTTTCTGGTTTGTTATTAGCAATGTTTAGTTGAGAATATAAACATCTACAGAATATAGCCTCACAAGTGGAACCTTATCACCTTGCAGAGCTCGACTTTAAGCTTTAAGTTACTCTAGTAAGTTACCAAAGCAATCGAGTGTGATAACTCAATATTCAGTTAGGTTCAGCTGGCTAGTAGTTATATGTCAAATGAAGAATCTTTTACACAGATGCTGCCATTTTCAAGCTCATTTGTTTGCTTTTGTTTGCGATGTATGAGTTGGTGAGATTCCCAATCTCTGCTATTTTTTATGTCTAGATGGAAACCATTATATTGATAACATTTGATTCAGTTTAGTGATAAAATAAACACATTTAAATCACTTTAACTCTTTTAGCATTCCTTTTACATGAATTTGCTAATTGTATGCAATTTCTTGTCCCATTATTGAGTATATTGTTTTATGTTGTACATGTATGCCAATTAGCTTTCAAGTTGAAAATCTTCTGATATTAGTCGAGCTTATATTACTATACTGTAGGTTGTTCTCTGTATCTTTTCGTATTGATAACTTGTTGGTGCATCTTCTAATTAGGATTACCTATTACTCCCAGAGAAAAACTGGAGGTCTAGTTGTTTGGAGATCTGGAAGTATCATCATCTTGTATAGAGGTATCGATTATAAATATCCTTACTTTCATGATGGTGACCAAAAGAATGAAAATGCAGACGAAAAATCTTCAGACCCTAGCATGGACAATCAAGTAGCAAAGGAGCAAGAAACAAATTCACAGTTGAAATTGCCTGTAAATCCTTCAGATGAAGTACATAATGCTACAGTTCGCACCTCCTTAGTGGCTGGTGTCGGTTCTCCAAATAAGGTGCGACTACAACTACCTGGCGAAGTCAAACTTGAAGAGGAAGCTGACAGATTGCTGGATGGGTTGGGCCCACGGTTTTCTGATTGGTGGGGTTGCGATCCTCTACCTGTTGATGCCGATTTACTACCACCTATTGTTCCTGGGTTTCGCAAGCCTTTCCGCCTTCTTTCATTTGGTATAAAACCAAAGTTAACAGATAGGGAAATGACTATATTGCGTAGGCTCGGACGGCCCTTACCATGCCATTTTGCACTTGGTGAGACTCTATAGTCTCTCAGTTTTTAATATTTATCAGATCTGTCGATAATTGTTCTTTGATTAAAAGTACAACTTTTGCTATTGTAGGAAGGAATAGAAACCTTCAGGGATTGGCTGTCTCTATGATCAAGCTGTGGGAGAAATGTGAGATAGCTAAGATTGCAATTAAAAGAGGTGTGCAGAACACAAACAGCGAATTAATGGTCGAGGAGCTAAAGGTCGGTAGGTTTTATCTACCAAACAAGCTGTAAATATGAACATCTTGTAAATAGTTAAGGCTCCAATAAATGTTAGGATTGTATATATAATATATTTACATTAAGCTTTGTGTTTGCTCTTTTCATTTTCATAAGAAACTTCGAACACCAAATATTTCTGATTACTAAGCCATTTGCTGATTCTAGAAATTTGATTATATTAGGGTTTAAGAAACTTGTTTATACACCTAATTACATCATAGATATTGATCGTTGTATCGGAAAACATTGCAGCAACTGACTGGAGGAACGCTTCTATCCAGAGATAAGGAGTTCATTGTATTTTACAGAGGGAAAGATTTTCTGCCCCCTGCGGTCTCTGTTGCAATAGAAGAGCGGAGAAATAGTGGGAACTCTGAATTGACTAACCCAAAGCAGAACAAGGAAGAGCGGCATTTAGCTGTTAGAGATGCTTCTGAACCTAAGTTTGACGATGGAGCCTCAGGAGACGGACTTCAAGAAAAAGGAGAAAAGGAAACTCTTGCCTCAAAGGGTAGGACAAAGGCTGTGAGCTTGACTCTCAAAAAGGTGGAGACTAAATTATCTCAGGTACATCTCAATTTTTTGTTCTTACTTAATACTTGTTGTGGAAATTCTGTAAATGCATTCATGAATTTGGTGGATGCACGAAAGATCTTGTGATTATCTTATTTAATGTATCTTAACTTTCATTTTAGGCCATAGCCAAAAAGCAAAAGGCAGAGCAGCTTCTGGCTGAGCTGGAAAAATCAGCTGAGCCTCCTAAGGCAGAACCTGATAGGGAGGCTATTTCACAAGAAGAAAGATACATGCTGAGGAAAGTTGGATTGAGGATGGATCCTTTTCTGTTGCTAGGTGAGTTTTCATCACTTCTAGCAATACATTTGTTATTTGAAAGTGGGTCCTCCAGCAGTTGACAAATAAATTTCTCAGTTTCCTATCTTGATGCACTTCATCTTTTACATGGCCATGGAGGAACTATTGTCTAAAATTGTTCTTAAAGAACAAAACAAAATGTAAAATACCAAGATTTCATGTTTGTCCACTGTGATTACTGTTTTCCCAAGGCTTTTTGTGCATTCAGGTGATTGGCATAGGACCTTTCATTTGTCTCGAGGTTTCTGTGTTTTATAGATGAAGATCATTCCCTATATATGAATTTACATTTAGTAACTTGTTTGGCTTTATACATATGATCTGGTAAACTTGAACTTGATCTACATAAGTAACCAATATAAGCTATTGTACAGTGGAAAGCAATAAGGTGCCTATTTTGAAACCCTTTTTTCTGTTTTCCTCTTTTGATACTCAGGCAGGAGAGGAGTATTTGACGGAACAGTTGAAAACATGCACCTTCACTGGAAATATCGGGAGCTTGTAAAGGTTATATCGAAAGACCGTTGCATCAAAGAAGCTGAAAGTGCAGCTCGGATTCTTGAGGCTGAAAGTGGTGGTATACTGGTAGCCGTGGAGAGAGTGAGCAAAGGTCATGCTATTATTGTATATCGAGGAAAGAACTACCGAAGGCCGGCAAACTTGAGACCTAAGTCTCTGTTGAATAAAAGGGAAGCAATGAAGCGATCTTTGGAGGCTCAGCGTCGTGAGGTGGAAAAGAAAACTCTTTCCTTCAATCTGCTCTATCGCTGGTTAACATGTATATAAGAACTATCGAAATGGATACTTGAACTGTAATACTTCGAATTTTACTACCTAATATTTTTTTTCCATTTAGGAAATTCTGTAAAGTTTTGTTAGTTAGTTAATGGTTTTGGTAAAAAATGTTATAGAATATTCTGCTAACAGAATATTCTATTAAGTTGAGAAAGTTAAAAGTACTATTTACAAAAAACTTACTGTAAGGTTAGGTAGTTAAAATCCAAAGTTTTGTAAGTTCAGGTGCCATTTCAAAATGCGCTACAGTTCAAGAAGCTCTTTGTGTTTTCGCTTTTTTACCTTTTTTTTCTCTTAGTATTGTAATTTAGAATTTTTTTTTTCTCTCTAGTCCTTGAAACTTCATGTGTTGAACCTCTCCCGAAGAATAGACCAGTTGAAGCATCGGATGGTGAGTTTATTTTCCAAAGACATTTTACTCTTACAGTCTTATTTAACAAGATTAAATGTTTAATTTCTAAGTTGTGGCTCCCAGACTAAGGAGGATGATAGTTTGCCGCAGTCTATGGAAATAATCTCAGACAGGACAAATGATGAATACGTCTCTACAAACAGGGACGAGAATATCTCTGGGGATTTTGAAGGTTACATGGAGGTACTAATCTCATACTAGCTAACAAGCAAAAACTGCAACTCAGGGCCTGTTTGGCCCAGCTGGAGCTTCTGCAGAAATGTTGCTTCAGTGAAGCTATTCAAAGTACTAACAGCTTTTACACTAGAACTTAGTTACATCTTTCCACTGCAGTAGAACGAAAAGCACCAAATTGGAGCTTCTTCTTTTACAGATAAAAGTGCACTTTTAAGTTCCTGTCATAATAAAAGCTCCAAATTTTTTATTTGCCAAATACTTAGCCTCTTAGGCCAAATTACCTCTCAGTGTTAGTATATATGTAGCTATGGAGAAGCTCAATTGAGCAACATTTGCTTGTGGGTTAACTTTTAGAGTCTAAAACTTGAGATTCATTTTCATACTCATTGTCTGGGTTTATTCTACTTCTCCTTAGCAATGCTATTCATTTCAGTGATGTTTGTTTCTCATCTTTATTCCAAGGAAGTGCATGAAGTAGATTGTGAATCCCGGAATTCAAAAGACTGCAATCATGCTTTAGTTGATGAAGGAGAAATAGTCAATGCAGCAACAAGTGAAACCAATTCTTCGTATCCTTTAGATTCTGAACAGGTCCGTTCTTTCTTTTTGTATTAAGCTTAAAAGTTTAGGCATTTCAGTGCTATCATAATATATTTATTGGGGAAACAATTAAGCACAAATGCGTCTAGTAGTGAAACAACTTATGTAACTTCTCATGTCATCGTGCGTTAATTTTTTCCACATGCTGCTTTCCCACTTGAAACTAAACACTGTCTACTTAATTTTCTTTTTCTTTTTTTCGCTTCAAGCATTGTTTCTCTTTTAGTGATTTCCGACTTTCTCAATTTCAGCCGCAAGTGCTGGATTGTTCTACTTCCAAAAGTAATAATCGTGATACCAATAAAGAAATTGATGCATCACATGAAGAAATCTCGAATAAGCAGCACTCAGCTGTTTATGAGGAGAAGTTGAATGAGGAATCTGATGTAGAAGTTCCTTTTAGAGCTTCACCACTCTCAAATCGGGAAAGACTCGTTCTACGAAAGCAGGCCCTCAAGATGAGAAAAAGGCCAGTGATAGCTGTTGGTAATTCCTACTTCTACTTACTGCAATATCAGTTTGTCAGTAAAACCATAAAAAGTTTTTTTTTTTTTATTTGGTTCCTGAACATCAATCTTTTTTATTTTCACTACCTAAGCTTTTATAACCTTTGATTTCGGAAAATTCCATCGAGTTCCAAGCTTAAATGGTTTCCATTTTTCTGTACCAAGCCTTTTTTTTTCCCCTCATCGGTGGGAAATGTTTTAATACTATCTTTTCATATTTGTTTTCGATGTGAAACTCTTTATTGCCAAAGCCCTTCCTATTCTTTTAACTTTTTCCTGGTGGTTAATCAAGTATTAAATGTGATTATCAACCAGGGAGGAACAATGTCATCCCAGGTGTTGCAAAAACAATCAAAACACACTTTAAGAAGCACCCTCTCGCCATTGTGAATATTAAAGGCAGAGCCACGGGCACTCCAGTTCAGCAGTTGATATTTGAACTCGAGGTGCAAGCTCTTTACTCAAAACGAAGCTCTTTCCGACATCAGAAACAATTGCTCATTATATTTCTTTTATTATTATTATTATTGTTCCTTTTTATATACTTAGCAAGAGACTGGAGCAGTTCTCGTGTCCCGAGAGCCGAACAAGCTAATTTTGTACCGGGGTTGGGGAGAGGGAGATACACCCGGAGGTGCAAAGGAGAAAGATTCAACTTCGTTTAGAGAAACGAAGGAAGCAATTTCTCCGCAACTTATTGAGGCCATTAGGCGTGAATGCGGGTTGCAGTCTACTTAAGGAAGGTAAGCTCACTCTACGCACCAACATCAAGCGTCTCTTCGCGCTTTTTGAAGGTTTAAGAGGATAATATGGGTTTTTGCACTTTACCCTTGACAATTAGAACCAACAGATAACCACCCCTCAAGTTAGTAGAAAATCTTACAATTCTTTTTTTTTTCTCCATCAGAAGCGAGTGAAATGTAAATCGAGATACATTTAGGGGTTTAATATACATCTTTGCAAAGTATATATATATATTGAATTGTATTTGTTTTCTCCCTTGTTATCTCAGCAAATGTGTTTATAACTTGATGTTGCCATAAATTCTGAGCCCCTCTTGTTTTCGTTGCTTGAATATCTCCTCTGTGTAAACAGTAATAAATGTCCATGATTTTGCTATAATAACATCTAAATTTGACATTCCATTTTCTTTCTCGTGTATTTTAAACTTAATTACACAGGAAAACGATCCCAATGTCAGGGCTTTTTTGCAGTAAATTTGGTGCTATAAAGTTCATAATAATAATAAAACTAAACTTTGAAACTAGCTTGCATAATTGTACGTGGCACTTTTGCTTGGTCTCCTGTTTAGTCCTAGGGCAGTGTTGTCTTATGTCCTGTGTAAAAAGCCAAAAAAGGAGAAATTATATGTGGAGCCTCCTCGCATATCGCATAGAGATACTACTGTTTTAGGATTCGTGCATTATAAGTGATAAATCATTTTTTGGACCCCCTTTTTGTGGAGGGGCCAACTATGTTACATTAATTAGATAAAATTAGGCGAGCAATTTAAGCGAGCAATTATTGAGCCCAAAATTAGCCGAACACGAGCTGGCTCGCGATCAACGAGTTTTGTTGACGGTCCTACTTCCTCTAGTGGAGTGCTCGTATGCACATGTGTGATCGTATATCACATTATTATTATTATTTAGAGCAGTTAGTTGACTGTAATTGTATATCACATTATTATTATTATTATTATTTAGAGCAGTTAGTTGGCGTTGCACTATAAAATTCAACTTGGAAATCTTATTTCAGATAGAACGCCCATGCGCATGCGCATGTGCATTTGGGACCTACAGAGGGGCCAATTGTCTACATCTTCCAAAAATATTTGTTTTTTATATACTATTTTTCAAAAAAACAACTCGTCAATTTTATAANTATGAATACCAAATTGAGCCCTTTTAGTTACTTTTCTCACAATAAAATAAATTATCTCTTTAGATGATATATATCATCCTACATTAATTCCTACCAAATCATATATGCCAATATCTTTTAAGAAATAATAATTAAAAATCTATATATTTAAAACACACACACACACACAAAAAAAAAAAAAAAAAAAAACTCTGGTAATTGCAAGATATGACTGCTCACCAAACAACATTGTACCACACCAGCCGCAATATACGGCGTGTTGGCTCAAAAAATAAAGCTAAGGAAGGGTCCAAACTCGTTTTCTTTTTTAAAGTTTCCTCCTCTTTTTTTTTTTTTTTTTTTTTGTTTTGTTTCCATTTTTAACCTATCGTTTCGTTGATGAAACGTTTCCTTTTCTTTTGTGTTCGGAGTGATCCAAATAGAATGAAGCAGAAGAAGAAGACGCCAAAGAGGGAGCGTTGAAAAAAAACAAAGCTTCAGGAAGAAGGACCTTTTTTTTTTTTTTTTTTTTTTTTAAAAAAAAAAAAAACACACACACACACAAAAAAAAAAAAAAAAAAAAACTCTGGTAATTGCAAGATATGACTGCTCACCAAACAACATTGTACCACACCAGCCGCAATATACGGCGTGTTGGCTCAAAAAATAAAGCTAAGGAAGGGTCCAAACTCGTTTTCTTTTTTAAAGTTTCCTCCTCTTTTTTTTTTTTTTTTTTGTTTTGTTTCCATTTTTAACCTATCGTTTCGTTGATGAAACGTTTCCTTTTCTTTTGTGTTCGGAGTGATCCANTTTTTTTTTTTTTACTGATGGTATGAGCCGTAGTGTTTCCTACATAGCTTTTTGGTCCCCTCACCGCGCGTGGTTGTTGTACAAACTGAGTTTTTTTTTTTTTTTTTTTTTTTTCAACATGTTGTGTCCTTTCTCCACCTTGGTTATCGCGCTCAAACCTTTTTTTAATAAAATAGGAAAACTTCAAATATCATTCTGAATTTCATACTTTTTTATTTATTCTGTGATTTAAAGCGTATCAATTTAGTATCTTATGCTTTTATTTTTATCTTTTTATTATCGATTTCATTAATTTTTTTTTCGTTAAATCAATGACAAAGTTAAAATTAAAGAATACTAAAGTGAATAATCGATAAACCTAGCTAGGTGAAATATTTAAAGTTTTTTGTGTATAATTTAACGAATTATTAACAGAGAAACGGACAAAAAGGTAAAAATGAAACCATAGGACACTAACTTGATACATTTTAAACCACAGGGTACTAAATTGAGAAAGTGCGAAACCAATGGTATCTGAAGTTTACCCCATAAAATAACTACATGAGATTTAGGCTTCATTTAAGATTACAATAAAATTGTATCCTGCTAAGAAAGTATAATTAAAAAAAAATATTTTATTTGTTGTTATATATAATTTTACGTTTTTTTTTTTTTTGATATCGCAATGAATCGATTACGACATACTTACTATGATCTGAATAAAAAGTAAAAAAACTATATTCCATATGTTTTTCTCCAAACTCTATTTTGCCTATTTATATTAGATATATCTCAATACCAAACGAGTCTTTTTTAAAGCACCGTTTGGTTCCGGTATAAAAAAGAACTAGCCATTACAGGTATAGGTACAAGTATGGGGATAAGAAAAATAGCGTTTGGATGAAAATTGGATAATTTCCGGGAATAAGAAAAATATTAGGTAGTTTTATATAGAAAATGAAGGTATTGGTGGGGATAACCGAGAACTACTATTCTCGGATAAAAAATTAGCGTTTGGGTATAAAGGAGGGAATAGGGGTCTATCTCTATCCCCTAACCAAACACTGCTTGTGTAACGCACAAGGGTGGGGGCATGGGAGTGTGTTTTGTTGTTCAATGGAGACAGTTTATAATTAAAGTTTAGAATCTTTTTGTACTAATGGAAGTTGCACAAATATTTTTATAGGGGTACCAACCAATCTGACTATGACAAGTTAAGCTAAGTCGGTTGTGCTACTAATTAAGGGCCTCTATAAGGTCTATGGTTCATTATATCGCGTCGTTAGGCTAAGCATCTTGTTAAGATATCCACAATAATTTACCTTTACAGAAAAATGCTAACTACAACAGAAGTGTATATCTTACATCTTTTCTGTTCTAGAGTTTTACAAATTGGTCTTTTGGAATTTTATTTAAGAATAAGTCGACAATGTTGAAACTTCACTAGAAACTAAGATCGTATTTTCTAGAAGCTAATTTTTTTTTATTTAGTCAATATTTCAATGCAAATGAACATAACTAAAAACAAAAAAAAAACAAATGGAAAAATTATAGAATGAGTATTATTTTTCATTAAGATGCCCGTAGATTGTACGCGCTCTTTTCAATGTATAGCAAAGTATGAATTTAATATCTAATTAATCAACTACTCCGAATAGTGATGATAGTAATAAGCTTAAGCACACATTCTAACCAATTAACTACTCTAAATAGAATTGATAATAATAAAATTAAGCACAACAACATGGGAGGGGTTAACTTACAGTAAAATGGAAAGTTAATATTTAGCCAATCAATTACTCTAAATAGCGATAATAGTAATAAGATTAAGCACACACTTAGAAAGAGACAAAAGGTCAAACAGCAGCATCAACACAGGAGAGATTAATTTACAGTAAGATAGAAACGTAATATTTAACCAGCCAACTACTCTAAATAGTGATGATAGCAGTAAACTTAAGCAACATGCTTAAAACAGAGGCGAAAGGTGAAACAGTGGCACCAACATGGGAGGGATTAGCCTCTTCCTAGATGGCCAGAGGACCTGNAGCTTTTTGGTCCCCTCACCGCGCGTGGTTGTTGTACAAACTGAGTTTTTTTTTTTTTTTTTTTTTTTTTTTTTTTTGGCTCAACATATTGTGTCCCTTCTCCACCTTGGTTATCGAGCTCAAACCTTTTTTTTTTTCATAAAATAGGAAAAACTTTAAATACCATCAGTATGATTTCATACTTTCTCACTTATTTTGTGGTTTAAAGTGTATCAATTTAGTATCTTATGCTTTCATTTTTATCTTTTTATTATTGATTTTACTAATCTTTTTTTGTTAAATCAGTAACAAAGTTAAAGCTAAAGGGTACTAAAGTGAATATTCGATAAACCTAGGTGAAATATTTAAAGTTTTTTTTATATAATTTAACGAATTATTAACAGAGAAACGGACAAAAAGGTAAAAATGAAACCATTGGACACTAACTTGATACATTTTAAATCACATGGTACTAAATTGAGAAAGTACGAAACCACAAGGATGGTGTCTGAAGTACCCTATAAAATAACTATATGAGATTTAGGCTTCATTTAAGATTACAATAAAATTGTATCCCACTAAGAAAGTATAATTAAAAAAAAAAATTTTATTTGTTGTTATATATAATATTACGTTTTTTTTTTTTTTGATATTGCAATGAATCGATTACGATATACTTACTATGATTTGAATAAAAAGTAAAAAAACTATATTCTATATATTTTTCTCCAAACTCTATTTTGCCTATTTATATTAGATATATCTCAATACCAAACGAGTCTTTTTTAAAGCACCGTTTGGTTCGGGTATAAGAAAAAAGTAGCCATTATAGAGATAGGTACAAGTATGGGGATAAGAAAAATAGCGTTTGGATGAAAATTGGATAGTTCTCGGAGATAAGAAAAATATTAGGTAGTTTTATATAGAAAATGGAGGTGTTGGTGGGGATAATCGAGAACTACTATTTTCGAATAAAAAATTAGTATTTGGGTATAAAGGGGATAAGGGCTTATCCCTATTCCTATTCCCTAACCAAACACTGCTCATGTATAACGCACAAGGGTGGGGGCATGGGAGTGTGTTTTGTGCTATTCAAGTGTTGTCGTTCAATGGAGACAGTTTATAATTAAAGTTTAGAATCTTTTTGTACTAATGGATGTTGCACAAATATTTTTATAGGGGTACCAACCAATCTGACTATGACAAGTTAAGCTAAGTCGGTTGTGCTACTAATTAAGGGCCTCTATAAGGTCTATGGTTCATTATATCGCGCCGTTAGGCTAAGCATCTTGTTAAGATATCCACAATAATTTACCTTTATCGAAAAATGCTACCTACGACAGAAGTGTATATCTTACATCTTTTTTGTTCTAGAGTTTTACAAATTGGTCTTTTGGAATTTTATTTAAGAATAAGTCGATAATATTGAAACTTTATTAGAAACTAAGATCGAATCTTCTAGAAGCTAATATTTTTTTATTTAGTCAATATTTCAATACAAATGAACATAACTAAAAACAAAAAAAAAAACAAATAGAAAAATTATAGAATGAGTATTATCTTTTCATTAAGATGCCTGTAGATCATACGCACTCTTTTCAACTTATAGCAAAATACGAATTTAATATCTAATTAATCAACTACTTCGAATAGTGATGATAGGAATAAGCTTAAGCACACATTCTGACCAATTAACTACTCTAAATAGTATTGATAATAATAAAATTAAGCACAACAACATGGGAGGGGTTAACTTACAGTAAAATGCAAAGTTAATATTTAGCCAATCAATTACTCTAAATAGCGATAATAGTAATAAGATTAAGCACACACTTAGAAAGAGACAAAAGGTCAAACAGCAGCATCAACACAGGAGAGATTAATTTACAGTAAGATAGAAACGTAATATTTAACCAGCCAACTACTCTAAATAGTGATGATAGCAGTAAACTTAAGCAACATGCTTAAAACAGAGGCGAAAGGTGAAACAGTGGCACCAACATGGGAGGGATTAGCCTCTTCCTAGATGGCCAGAGGACCTGCCAAATGGTGGGACCAAGATGTTGGGTGAGGTCACTGTGAATGGAAATTAAACCCCTCTTATTAATTAATTGTTACTTAGTTAGCACAATGATGAGAAGGGTAAGGTCCTTTCACTTTAATTTCCTTTACCCCCACCACTCCCACCTCTCCTCTTTTTCTCACACACTTCACAGAGCCCACACCTTTTGCCTCTCCATGGAAAGGAAATAGTATTTATTTGGTGAAAATGTATGGAGACCCCATCAACTATAGCCCATTTTGACATTAAGTCAAACTTAATTTTGACCATTTTGATTTGAGTTACTCTAGTCATTACATTGGTAACTTAGTTGCCCAATCAACATTTTCCATCAGCTTAATTAAAAACTAATATATCAGTTAATTTTAACTAAACTGCAATATAGAAATTTAGTAAAATCTCTAACTCATTTGAGAGAACAACATAAATCAAAATAATTGGAAAAAAAAAAAAATTAAGGAGTGTAGTAAATAATTTGAATTATGGGTACATTTGAGGGTTCTTACATTTTCACCTATTCTTAGATATATAAAGAGGGAGATATGTGTGTGACCCTCATGTCATCATGTGTCAACTTTTTTTTTTTTTTTTTTTTTTTTTTTTTTTTTTTTTTTTTTTTTTTTTCGCTCAAACTTTTGAGTGGGTCAACTCCTTGGGGTGGGTGGGACTTAATCTGATTTCAAAATTGATACCAAATCCTGGCTCCCTCATTTTTATAATTAATTGTGCATCACTACTGTTGGGTTTCATGGTGTGTTTGAGGTGGACTACTGTTTCTGAAATTCAGGAATGATTCTAAGTTTCACCCTTTTCCACTTTATCTGTCTCAAGATTCAAGAAATTAGTGATCGGTACCCGAGACCCAAAATTCGAATTCTAGTTGATTCATATTTTTAGCTAAGTTTATTTTTAAATAAAATAAACGAAGCGAATAGCGTGTTATCTATCTCTCAAAAAAAAAAAAGATTCAAGAAATTAAAGGAATTTTTTCTTAGGTCAATTATGTTAAGATTAATTTTGTATTATTTTTTTTGTTAGATAAAATTTTGTATGCAATATGATTTCAAAAATAATCTGAACTCCCAACTTTTCTTAGGTCAATTATGTTAAAATTTTGTATGCAATAGATAAAATTATTGGGTGACATAACTCCCAAATTTTGGGCGCATTTTAGTTAGTCCGTAAGTTTTAAGCTCGTGTGCAGTTATTAAACAAATTCTATCCATAAAATAGTTCAAAAATAATCTGAACATACTCGACAATAATGGCTTTATTTAACTACTTAATTAACTAATAATAATTATTCAGGCTAGGATGATTATTAACAAAATTGTAGTTAGTATCTATAAATATATCTATAGAGCAATGCTACGCAAACACCTAGACTAATTAAATGTAAATTTTACATCCCACTAATTTAAACCCAAAAGAGTTTCACGAACCCTAAACAGGAGGAATGTAAGATATATATATATATATATATATAGAGAGAGAGAGAGAGAGAGAGAGAGTAGGGCTACTATACTCTTATGAGTATAGAATCCTTACTATTCATAAGTTGTTTTCGATGTTTGAGTTTTCGAATCGACGATCCACACCGTTAAACATGATCTAGAGTATTTGAAATTTCTAGAAAATAAATTTTATAAATTTTCGAAATCATTATAAAGTCCATCAAGTGAGTATAAAATGAACGGTTAAAATCGAATGACATCCTAAAAATGGATGATCGGATCTTTAAATTTAAGATCGGAGTTATTGATCTTTATATTTAGGTAGTGAATAAAATTTTCTATTAAAAATTCAACCTATTTTGATTCTTTTTCACCGTTAAACTAGCAAGTATCTTATACCGGCCGTTAAAAATTGACAATTTTGTGACCTTTTGATCGTAAGGCAAATGATGTCGAAAAATTATAAAATTTAATTTTTAAAAGTTTTAAATGCTCTAGATAATGTTTAACGGTATGAATTGTCGATTAGGAAGCTCTATCATCGAAATCAACTTATGAGTATAAGGGCGATCGTACTCATAAGAGTATAGTAGCCAGACTATATATATATATATATATATATATATATANGTAAGAGGGCGATCGTACTCATAAAAGTATAGTAGCCAAACTATACTATATATATATAATTTAGCTCCTATGCTTTTAAAAGTAGCATGGCATAGGTGCTTGTAAATTTTTAGCCTTTAGATATATATATATGCGGTTAGGATGATGTGGGCCCCCTAGGGTTGAGTGGGTGGTTGGTTGAATAGTATAATCTAATGGTTGAAAATGATCCGAGGAGTAAATTTAACGGTAAAAAATTTACAAGTACCAAATGCTTGGTACTTTTGAAAGTACTATAGCTAGACTCATATAGAATTATATATATTAATATAGAATGTATGAGTAGCATCTTTCATATAAATCAGCTTTACTAAATATAAACAAATTAGTCAATGAACAGCTTTAATGAGAATAATAATAATTTAATATAAATTGAAAAAGAAAAATATCTTCTTTTAACAACACTACAGTTAACATAAACCCAAATTTCAACTTTCTCCATCCCCACACATGCATAATCAGAGACATTTTTTTCTGCACCACTGGTCTTAATCTAGCCACATGGCTCCTCTCTTCTGCACACCTTCCCCTTTCTCAGTTTTATATTATATTATATTATATTTATATTGAATAAAACACTTTATATAATTATATTATATATATATTTTTAATCTTAACCCCTATGTATGTATATAATAGCAACTCATCTGCCCCAAAAGCCCTTTCTGAAGCACCAATGGACCCAACCCTCCCTCCTTTTCTTGAGCTCTCTTTCACACAGCTTTGTCTTTTTACTTTCCCTGCCACACATCCCATGGACTCTTTTTTTTTTTTTTTTTTAACTTGGTAATTACCCAAGACAATAATCTTGGAAAAATAGAAAAGCAAAAAAACATGCCCTAGCTAGCTAGGGTTTTTGGGATTGCCAACTACTCACTAGCCCCCATCACAGGTCCAATATCTATCACCACATCCCTCATCCAAACCTAGAGAGAGAGAGAGAGAGAGAGAGAGAGAGAGAGAGAGGATCATGGGTATTCTCATAATCATGATAATTCTCCATGTTGATTAGAGGCACAATTTTTGTGGCTGTAGTAGTAGTAGTAGTACTGCTACTACTACTACAACCAAAACCACCTTGGATTTATCTCTCCTTCCTCTTCAAACCTCATGATCATCTCCTCCTATCAACCCCCATCATCATCATCACCACCACCACCACCACCCACACATCCCATGTGTACTCCTCATGGGTTTCTCCATCCTCATCATTACCATGCTACTAATTCCAAAGGAGATGTTGAAGAGGAGAGAGAGAAAGACCTAGAAAGAGATGAAGAGACAATTTAAGGAGGTGGTGTAGGAGGGGAGAGAGAGAGAGAGAGAGAGAGAGATGTATATATAGAGAGAGAGAGAGAGACAGAAGATGATGGTGGCCTTGTGAGGAGAACCTGGGATTCTTGTCACTATGTTCAAGTCAAAGAGGGCATCATCAAAACTACTCTTCACTCCTTCTGTGTACTACTTCTCGTGGGGAATCAAGCCGTTTTGGTCCGATCCATACTTTGCTATATGCTAGCTAGCTACTTATATATATATATATAACAAGTAGTTGTTATTCCACTATCTATCTCCTATGCATCTGTTTTCTATGGTTGGTATCTTTAATTTTTGTTTCTTTCCTTTATTTCCATTCTACTTGGACTTGTCATGTCCCTATTGATCTTGTTTATTTGAACAAGCTTTGTGTTGTGTTGTTGTTTGTGGGTTTTATTCTTTTGGAGTTTTAATTAGTTTGATGATTATCAAAGACATATATATATATGTGTGTGTGTGAATGGTTTATTTGCTTTGCCTTTTTGTTTTCCTATGAATTGATTACTTGGTTTCTTTTGGTTACTAAAATTAGCTGAGATAGATAGATAGATAGATAGATGGAGAGAGAGAGAGAGATCCTTTGCTAGAAACTCAGCATTAAGTTATTGCAAGTATGAGAAGAACCACTAATACATGTAGCTAGAGCACTCTCATGAGTCATTTTTGTTTTCCTCAACATATATTGCATGCATTTCTATTGAGAGAGTGATTATCTACAATTATATATAAGGTCCTATATCTTTGTATATAGATATGTCCAAATCTGTTGGGTTTCTAAATATGTGAGAGAGCATGAGTGCATAACATGTAACATGTAACATGTAACATGTAACATGTAAAAGTGAAAGGCTCGACAATTGTAATGATAACATGGGTCATAGCTCAAAAATTGATAACTTGTCCTGATCTCCACTCTCATGTGTCCTCTTTGGCTTAATTATTCTGCAACTTGCTTTTCCAATGCAACCAACTGATCCTGCTGGAAAACCCCACTTACCTCTTTGCATGCCTTGAAAGAAACATTTGACATTGGTCCTCTGATCATGCTGTGGATGAGAAGGCTCAGATACGTCACATGCTTGAAGTAAAGTAATGGATCAGAGAAAGAAAACATGACTCATCCTATGCCCAAGCACAGGATTTACAGTGGTATGTTATCATAGCTTTTGAACCCAATTTTGTTTGTAGTTGTAGAAAAGGAAAGAATCCAAAGAAATTAAATGCTTCCATGCTGAAGATCTACACAAAGATGGTATGTCTTTTCTTGTCTTCTTTTGTTTTTCTATTTTTTGTATGATCATGAAGATGATTTTGTTTACTTGCATAGAGTTGGTTTTGTTGACCTGTATATACTGGTGGTGTTGTTCATAGTCAACTGAAGATGGAGCTCTTAAAGAAAAGCATCTGATCATGTCTCAAATCTACAGATAGATATATTCATTTCACTACTACAATTTTGACTATGAATTGTGTGCTACATATATATGCGACTTCTTTGCTTTTGTGATGGTCATCTAATTAATACTGTTACTACATATATATGTGACTTCTTTGCTTTTGTGATGGTCATCTAATTAATATTGTTAAACAAGTAAATATGGAGATTCTAGTCATAGTGATAATAATATATGCTTTGGATTGGGAATTAGCTGTAAGAATAGTTTCCCAAGCAACATATGTATCTCATGGTGTTAGTTGTAGGAAGATTAATTAAGCAACTGATCACTCTGCTAGAATATTTTTCTTGTTTCTAGCCTAATGAAAGCTATTCATTTTTTTTCCTATTAATTATATGTATTACTAGAGTGAATCATATAATTAATAGCTACACCAGCTCTTTATTTTCTCTCTCTTTGGCCTGCAAAACTGAATCATATTAATGTGTATTTTTCTTTGAATACCGAATAAAATGATCTACATATAGAGTGAAACATGAAAATAAATAGCACTATCATGATTTTTCCCCTTAGTTAATCAGCTATTTTCAGTCGTTTCATTACTGCTGATCAAAGTAGCTGTTTATATATATATATATATATATAGAGAGAGAGAGAGAGAGAGAGAGAGTCCGGCTGGGATGCTATCGATAGCACAAAGGGTAGCGCCAAGCTATTGGTGCTATTAGTTTTTTAGCCCTTGGATTGAGAGATTTGCGGTTAGGCTCTAGGGTTGAGTGGGTGGTTGTTTGAATAGTATAATCCAACGGGTAAAAATAATCAGAGGGTTAAATCTAACGATAGAAAACTCGATAGCACCAAACTCTTTGTGCTATCGAGTATATTCTGAAACCTTTTGTTCTAGACTACATACCAATGTTAATTATTAGATAGTGAATGATAGACATATATAGTAAGCTAATGTTAAAACTTTCATTTGCTTAACTATAATGCTTAATGTAGATGTAGATTAATAGGTATCTTACTTTGATTTCTATATATTATAAGTTGCTATTTAAAAATTTTATGAATTTTTGATGAAAAGTATCAAGTATATTAGAAAGCAGTCATTAGTTAACACACTAAATTTTTAGAGTTTTTTTTTTTTTTGCTCATTTTTCTCTTTTCTGTGTAAATAAATTAAATATATATATATAAAGGAGTAATATCTCCTTTTTGTAGAATTTGTTGACCAAAGCTAACCTTTTGAGTAGCTGTTCATTTGCTTCCTCAAACACAATCTGTATGATAGCTTCATTCATTAGTTTTACAAACTCTCATGAGGTGTTGTGTTTTATTTTATTTTATTGTATTTAACTGTACAAACTCTCAGTATCTATAAACATGAAAAAGGATTTAATAAACTATTTGTGATCCTATTTAGTTTCTATGTTTCTGATAAATAACACCTGTATTCAGGAGAATATCATTGGCCATGTTTGAAGAAAATATTCATAATTGTATTTAGTGTAGTTGTTAACATAATGCTAATTTCTTCTAAATTGAAGACATCTTTGGAGAAACTCTTGGTCTTGGTAATTAAAGATAATTAAAGAGTCTGTTTGTTTTTTTTTTTTTTTTGTTACGGTTGCTAATTAGATGGTATCTTTATTATCCATCAATTAAGGCTTGTTTTGTCAAAATTCATGTTACAATTTAAGCAAATCAAGTTGTGGACTATCCCTCTTATTCTTTCAGTTTTTGAGGTGATCTTCTTTAATTTTTATTCTCTTGAATTTACATGCAAGTTGTATATATCCAGCTGGTTACTTTAATTATAGGTTCTAATAGAGACAATTTACTTTGCTTTACTCCGAAAGAAAATAAGTTGATCTTACACCAGTAAGAATATAGTTAACATTATTTCTTCCTTATAAATCATATATAAATGATTGTTTATACTTAAATGTCATATATAAACTTTGATGCTACATAGAATATTGATTATTTGGTATTACATATGTAGTATGGTAACAGCATCAGTTCTAAGCCACACCTAATTTTTTTAATTGCGTTTGCAAGTTCAAACTCCATCACTTTAGTTGCAATCCCATTAATGTTATGATCTCCTCCTTATAACTTGAGCTTCTATCCATGTACCAAAATTGATCGAGTAGAATGATTTGAACGCGCGAATATCTTTTTCATTTAGTTCTTTTTAACAGTTCCCTGCTAGAGGAAAAATAATCAATGGCCTTTTGAAGTGTGAGATTCCTCTTTTGAAAATATTACTATAGAAATTCATTTACAACAATACATTAACTTCTATTTATAGCCAAAATATGCACTAGGCCGTTGTTTCATACATATATCAACTATCAATCATGAGCTCTGACTCTATCAGAATTAGCGCTTTTTCTCACGAACGAAAGCAAAGCGCTCGTCAGTGATTTGAACCCAACAGCGGGCCATCAGTGCCGGAGTCATGAGTTCCGATCATATGAGAACGGGGGATTCCCCCGACGGACGAAAACAAACACGTCGAGCCAGTCGAGTTCCAGCGAGCCCGAACGAGCTCCGACGAAAACAAATTAACACTCGTTCCGACGAAAACAAACACGCCCTTAATGATTATGATCTATATATGAAGCCATTGGAATAGGAACCCATAATAGGGTCTTTACTGTGCAGTATAAAGAGACAATGGGAGATTAATTATGAATGTTTGGCACTCGGTCCTTAGCTGCTTCTCCATGCAGCAGCAATTTGTACTGCTGCGGCACATTGCACCATTTGGCGTTTCATATATTGCAACTCATTTTGCGTTTTACGTTGAGAGCAAAATAGAAACATTATTACTATGGTCAATAAATTTTAACTAGATGTAACTCTAAAAGTGATTTTTTTTTTTTTGGAAAAAAAAGGGACTAAAATCAATGAAATGAAAATTTATATATGTACAAAAAAAAAGTTATATGTGTTGAAAACGAATCCACTTTTATGAGTTAGGTGTTGAAAAAATCGACTCAAAAGTGAGTGGCCCTTTAGTTGGTGCACGGGTCACTACAAGAAGTCATTGCGTGGACCGGGTCTACCACATCATGCAAGAACCATTAATTTTAAACTTTTTAAGCTATAGAGTTCTCAAAATAAGCCATTGATGTAGCATAAACATGGAAGCTATAACTTGTGAACATTTATAATTGAAGAAGCTAACGAATTTATAATTTTTAAATATGTGGACCTTTTTTTTGGGTTAAATAAAATATAATGTAGACTTTTTAGATATTATACATCACATTATAGCGATTTAAAAGTTTATCTCAGAATTTTAACAATTGATTGAAAAAATTGGTCCGTGGTGGACGCTTGTCTAAAAAATATGTAGTTTGTAAATATATTCGTCTACATCAGTTAATGAGTTAAAATTGAATTTTCGCCGAAATAATTAACCACTCTATCCTTAAATAATTTTTTTTTAGTTATATTTAATATTATTTATTATCTTGATTTTTTTTTCTAATATCGGTGTCATTCTACATAAATCATCAGAAAATATAAATTCTAATTTTTTTAAAAAAAATATGTTTTTTTCAAAGGTGTAATGTTTCAAACAGTAAAAATTCAACGATGAACTAAAGATAGTAAACTAACATTGGTGAATTCAGTACTCACTAATTTGTCTCTGTATTTTTTCTCTATTTTCAAGGCTCCGAAGTGGGTTATTAATAGGATTGAGGCCCTAAAACGAAATTTCTTCTGGAAAGGGGGAATGGATGACAAGAGAGGTACACGTATGGTGGCATGGAATTGTGTGTCCAGAGAAAAGAATGAAGGAGGACTCTGGCGAAGGACCTCACCATGATGGATGATGCACTACTTTCGAAATGGTGGTGGCATTTTTTTATCAAAGCAGGGCCTACAGTGGAGCATTCTTATTGGAACTCTATATTACAAGAGGAGGAAACCTTTAAGTGAAGGAAGAACGTTTTGACTTGTTTCACAATGGTGGAAGAGTGTGCTTTCTACTAAAGAGATTTTTAAAAGTGGCACATGCTTTGATCTCAGTGATGGGCGGTCTATTGACTTTTGGTCTGATAGATGGTGTGGTGACGCTCCTTTGAAAATGCTATTTTTTCGATATTTATGAGAAAGTAGCTCAGAAGGGACTTTTAATCAAGAAGTGTTGCTCCCTACAAGGTTGGAGATGGAGAAAAATCCTACGAGGAGCAGGGGTTGGGTTGTCGAGGGGTGATTGCCGAATTAGAGAATTCAAGGAGTTTCTCTCAAGTTTCAACGTAGCAGACAGGCCGGATGAAATTCAATGGAGATGGCATGCTGGAAAGCGTTTTACCGTTAAGTCTATGTATGTATTGATTCGAGATGGGGGAATACGAGATTTTTTTTCGCTGAAGGTTTGGGAGTTGAAAATACCATCTAAAGTTAGAATTTTTATTTGGTTAGCACTTAAGAAGCACCTACCTACGTTTGACAACTTACTCAAAAGAGGCTGGTCCGGGAATCAACAGCGTATGATATGCAGCAACGATGTTGAGACTGTTGATCATCTGCCTGTTGGATGTGTAATCAGCAGATTTTTAATATTCAATATCCTAGAAGGTAGGCACATCCTGTGGCCTGGGATGGATGTCAGGCGTGTTTGGGAACTTCTGGTTGGGGACCACCCCCGAGGGGCAACAGTGAGGGATCTAATCAGAGTCGCAATCTGTTGGTGGATGATCTGGCAAAAAAGAAACGACATAATTTTTAGGAACTAATCATTTGACCTTTTTGTAACAATTAAACGAATCTGAGAAGTGAGCCAAAAATGGGTTGAGTTTTGCAGCTTTTAGTTACTTGATCTTGAGTGAGGAGTAGAATTAGTAATTTTTCTACAATTTTTTCTCTTTGCTTTTATTTGTATTTTCTGTTTTGTTTACCTTTAATATTTTCCGAGGCCATGTTGCTTTAATCTCTATAGCAAAATTTATTTTCTAAATGAATAAAATGAGTAGCGCGCTGTTTTTTTCTTTAAAAAAAAAACTAAATATAGTAAACTTATAGAATAAATTTGTATATTTTAGAGTTTTTAAAAAATTACATCTAAAACTATATATTTTTATGTAAGAAATGCTTTTCAAAAAAGAAAAAAAAACGAAAAGTGCTCCACAAACATGAAACATCATTACAGTGAAAATACATTTATAAAAGATTGAAATTTTTTTAAAAAAAACGATGCTTTTCTCGTGGCCACATTTTTCAGGTTATCTCATTTGCCCAAATGAGTGGCGAGCACCAGAGATTAAAAAAATAAAAAATATCATGCAAATTTTTTTTAACATAAATAAAGTAATTAAAAATAAAAACTCCAAAGGAAAAAAAAATAAGGAAAAAAAAAGAAAAAAGAAAAAATCTACGCGGCCGCGAGAGAGAATCGGCGACGACAGATTGCGAAAACTCGGCGATGAGTTCCCAAACCCTCCTCCTCGGCGCCGCGTTCCCGAGCCCCGCGCTCGCCCTCGCCCCCTCCCGATCCCGTTCGCGTCGCCTCCGAATCCGAGCGCAAGGTTTGGGACCGGGGTTTTCCCCCCTTGAATCGATCTCTGATTCGATTAATTGTGTTTTTGTTGCAAATTTATGCTTTTCGGATTGATTTTTGTTGTTAGATTTGTGTTTGTGAACCAATGGAGACGAATAGGGTTTGATATTTGGTACTTATTCAGCTGAACGAAATTATGAATTGAATTCGCGATCTAATTTGATTTAAATCCATTGTTTAGCATAAGAATGAATGGGAAGATTGAAGAGTAGTAAACAATTTGGGGTCTATTTGGCCCTATTGCTGTTTGTGCTTCTGTTTTGAGCTGTAGTTACCGTTATTAGCGCATTTACACCCAGAAAAATCTAGCTTTTGCTGTAGCAGGATCAAAAAAAAAAAAAAAAAGTGATTTTGACGCGAAAAAGCAGTTCTCCTAGTCCCACTTCTTAGAAAAATACTTTGTTAAACAACGCTGCACCTTACAGCAGGGCCAGAACAGGCCCTTGGTTGTAATTTGTGAGTTGCGATCGATTGGACAAGAGTGTTCAGTAGTAAATTAATCAAGCTAGGGCTAAGTAGTGAATGGAGATTAGTCTTTTAAAGTAATGAATGTTCATCTACGCTTGAGAGATTATAAGATGTTTTTAATATCTGCGATGTTGCAGTGGAGCCTTCTGATAAGTCAGTTGAGATAATGAGGAAGTTCTCGGAGCAGTATGCCCGTAAGTCGGGTACCTACTTTTGTATGGATAAAGGAGTCACTGCTGTTGTTATAAAGGTAAATGTCACAATTCTTCGATTAATTCGTCTGAAAGAATATATGCTGATGTTTTCATTTAATTTTGTTCGATTCATTCCCATTATGCATATGTAGCTCTCTGTTCTGGATCATATCTGTGATACGTTTTTTCTAGCATTTTGAATGTTTGCTAGTTAGGTATGTAATTGAGTGATGATTGTCTGGTAAGTAGTATTCTTGTAAAAGTAGTTTAAGAGTTTCGCGGAAGACCGAAATGTGATTCTTTACGTATTTTTGATGTTGATATTCTCCGTGGTTCTTAGCGAAGGGAAAATTTTGACAATACTGTTTGATGTTGTGATATCTTTTGCTGGCAGAGTGAATGTTGTAGTTTCGTGTAATAATTTATTAACTGTATATCGTGCTAATGACTAATGAAGAAAAAGGTTTATGCTGCCACGAGTTGCTGAATCTCCAGCAGTAACTGAGCACTTTGCAATGGGCTGTCCGGGTTCTGGAGTTTAAGGGCCCTTCTTTTCATCCTTTTTGTAGAATGCATTTATTTTTCATACTTGATTTTGAACACTCACAACATAACAAGAGATTGTACTTATCTATGTTACTTGATGAGTTGGTGTTGAAGTCTCTTTTCATTACGATTTCTCTACTATAATTAGCCTCAGCATTTTTGTGCTTCATCGTTAATCTAAGAACAGCAACAAACTTGAACAGGGGCTTGCTGAACACAAAGATTCAATCGGAGCACCTTTATGTCCTTGTAGGTAATTACCCTCCGCTTTCCTTGGTCTCGAAAATAATATTTCTACCCTTAACACTCGTTCTTCATGATTTATAAATATCAGGCATTACGATGACAAGGCTGCTGAGGTGGGGCAAGGATTTTGGAACTGTCCATGTGTACCCATGAGGGAAAGGTGCGATTTTCTCTGAATTTAGTCAAATATTCATGTGAAAATTACCTAATTCTACCAGAAGACCCTGCGTTGGCTGGAGCTACATGCATTCGATTAATGATTTGCTTTTCTTAAATCGTTGTTACCTGTTCTTGTTCTTCAGAAAACACTAACAATTTTGAGTTCAAAACCTTTTATACAGAGGGAAGACTGAGGAGAACCACTTTCTAGGATAATCTTTCATTATTCACCTCTTGAATGCTTTTTTCCTTTATGATCTTGTTTTTTTTGCATTTTAGTTACTAGTTGTGTATATAGCAGTAAGGAATTAAACTCCCAAATTTATAATAGTTTTTTTTTAAAAAAAAATTTCCTAATTCATCACTATACTGATATATTATGTTGTCCTTATATCGCCTTCTAATATTTTCTTCTCTTTCCAGGAAGGAATGTCACTGTATGCTTTTTCTCACTCCTGAAAATGATTTTGCCGGAAAGGAACAGGCATGTAGCTTATGGCAATTTCTTTTATTTAATACTGCTTTTGGTGGTTTGTTCCAAATATTTTGAGGGCTTATCTTGATTCGTCAACATAACCACTTCATTCATATCGCTTTGATATACCTGAAAACATGTAATCATTTCATATCATCGGCTCGTAGTTCTCGACAATTACATAATCATCTGTGAGTACTTCCCTGTCACTTCATTTTGGATTGATCTACCACTTGAACTCCTGTTGGGCAGCATAAGAGTTTGATAGTGTTGATAAAATTGATCAACGAGATTCTACTTCCGTTCCCTGTATTCATTGGAACATTCGATGAATGTTTCTGCATATGTTATCTTACTAGTGGTTTCAAAGTTTTAATTAGTTTTCAACTTTTTCATTCAATTTATTCCGGTAATCCAGTTTGGCTTTTTTTTATTGCAGGCCATCACCTTGGAAGAGATCAAAGAAGCGACGTCAAAACTCTGAAGTTGTCGCATTGTTTGTTGATCTTCACAGAAGCATCTCCATAAACATTATGTACTCCTACACTCGTAGAGAAAAGGCCTGAATACTTCTTTCTTCCTCTCCTGTTTCACAATCGTAAAAGTTACCGATGCAAAATTACCCGAGTTGTAAAGTAACAGTTGTAATAATACATTTTAATGTAGCCTTTTTATCTCTTCAATGAGGAAAAGCGATCGACTAAATTTTACTTTATCGAGATATCTCTGATGATAATACGTTTGTGATTGATTTAATTTGTTGATTTATCAATAGTTTGGAAGGGGAATAAATGCAATGCTTCTGTGACTTCTCTTTGAATTTACAATCCATTCTTCTGACTTGATCTGATCCCTGTTGCTCCAAGTGAAATTACGATAAAAAAATGGAATATGCAGATAGGTAGATAGCTATATTGGTAAATCCGATTGTTGCGAGTAACGTATCAAAGCCACCTCTTCCGCTTGATCACTATTATTAGTATTATTTGTAGTTGTAATAGTATTGGTATTGGTCCTTGTATCTCGTATTAACAATCGAAAGATGGTCGAAAGAAAAAATCTCTATTTGATGGGGTAGAATAAATATCTGACGAGGTAGAATCATCTGTGATTTTTATTCTAAGAAATTCTCTGATAAGGTAATTGACCAGTTCAGGCCCCTCGAAGTCCGTTTCCAGAGTTTTGAAGCTTTATCTAAAAAGCACTTTTTTCCGGATGTTCTCTTATTCTCTTGTTCCGAGAATTTCCAGAGTAAATTTTCTATAATTCAGTGTGCAGGACATTTTTACGCACTGGCTGATCTAACCGTCCATTCTAAATAAACAAACAATCTTACCATCAGCAGTGAATGATTTTACAGTTTTTCACTCTAACAGTTCAGATGCACGCTACTTTCGTCGAACGAACGGTAATATAAATTATTGTACAGAAAAAATTCAACGTACTGAATTACACAGAGAAGTACCGTTGGAAGCTCATTAGCATTTTACTAGTTATGAGTTCGCTCGCACAATTTCGATTTGATCTCCGAAAAACTTAAATCTTTATTTTTTATTTTTGGAAAGTAAGCAAAACATTCATGGTACTATTTGAAATTATTTTCTAGTTTTAATGAAAATTTATTACAAATTAAATTGTGTGCATTAAATTTAGTTGTTTTTACAATTTAAAACTAAATCACACTAAAATGTGCGCTTAATTTTTTTCTTTTTTTTAAAAAAGGAAATGAAGTAATAAGCGAAGCACGATTAACGAGCGACAACACGTCTCTCTCTCTCTCTCCCTCTCTCTCTCTCTCTCCTCGGGAGCGATTTTTGAAGCTTCTCTCTCTCTCTCTCTCTCTCCTCCGCTGCGCCCCCTTTCCCGGTGAAACCCTCGTCTTCGTCTCCTCCCTTCTTCTCTCTCCCTCTCCTCTTTGTCGCTTCTAGGGTTTCGTTCGATCCCTTTGCCCCGCGGAGGCAGCTGATTCGCCACCCTTCTTTCCCATTTCTAGGGTTTCGGGTTTCGTCATTCGGGAGCTTTGATTTCTCTCTGGTGAGGGATTCGAGGAGAAGGACGATGTCGTCTCGGCCCCGTGTGACGATCACGTTGGGCCGGAGTGGTCAGGTTCGTTTTTTTTTTTTTTAACCCCCGAATTTGAGCTCCAATTGTAATACTAATGAGGCTGCTAAATGTGAAACTTCGAGATTCTTCAGTAGTTTGTTTTGGTTCTGAGATCGTTTGTTTGCTCTAACTTTTAAGGCATGGTTAAATATTTCTAATATGAGGTTTAATTTGTCATGTAACATAGAAGATTTTTTTATTAAATCTGGAGATAATGAGAAGAGCATTGTATGGCATGGCAAGCAAATCCGTGGAGTTGCTAATCTTCTATAATTTCTCTCTGGGTCTGCATGAAAACATGCGCGAATTACTTGCTCTAGGTTAGAGGCATCATGGCTTCTGAAATGCCATGAAAGGGCCTTCATTTATGTAGAATTGTGCTGTTGCTCCGCCTTAGGCGCTTTCTTATTTGCCGACTGCAGGTTGTCAAGAAGGGGCCTTTATCTGATCTTAGTCATTCTGATGATATGCCATCGGCAGGAGATAAACGGTCGATCAGAGAGAGATTGGGAAGCAACATGGATGAATCTGATTCGTATGGAAGTTTGTACAAGAACAAACGGTACTCTCTTCTGTCGCCTACTTTGGTTTCCCAGAATTATAATTCTGGACTCATCTTCACTAGCCTTATTTTAAATTCAACACTGATGTATGGACTTAGAACCGTCATACTTAACAATCTTCCCCCAGGAGTACTGGAAATTCAGATGATTTATTTGATAATTGCAGGTTTAGTTGAATTTCTACTTTCAAATGCTCACCTGCTAAAGGAAGTTTCGACAATATATATGTTTACTTTATAGTTAAAGGCAGAAGAACATAAGGATCTGCGTACACCTGAGATAAGAATTTCTAAAACAAATAACTGATTCAAAATTGAGGACCTGTCTAACATGAAATGGATCAAAATTCTCCCTTTTCATTATTGCCATACCCTACCTCTGCTCATGCTTCTATTTATCGAAAAAGTTATTCTAATGTATTTTTTTATTGGTTTGGAAAAGATTATTGTTCATTCTCTGGAGTCGGCAGAGAAGTACTTTCATTACTTTCATTCACTCTATTCGCTTATGGATGCTGACTTATTTGTATTGCACTTTTTCAATGCTGGTTTCTTTACTTTAACCCTTTAATTAATGGAAAATAAATACGTGCTTTGACTAGAGATTTTTTGTGTGTGTGTAGTTAATCACACTTACTCGTACTCAAAATGTACTGTTGTTCTGTATATTATATTATCATGGGTATTCTATTTTTGATGCTGCCTGACTTGTATCATATGGAGTTTATTCATAATGTATTGTTGCTCCTTGAGTCTTGGTTATTAGACATTCTCACGTGTCTTTTTTTTTTTCCCCAATTTTTGTCCTACATATATCTTTTCAAATTCTGTAGTTAGTAGTAGTTTCACTAACTGCAAAAGTGATTGTTCGTCGAGTTCGTGAATTCGTTACTCATATGAAAGTTCATAGCTTTTTTGCAGCCAACGACTTGAAAGCCATGCTTCAAGATTCAGTAACAGAGATTTGGATTATGACGATCAGTTATCCAGTATCCATTGCAAATATCTTGATTTTTTTTTTTTTGTTTCACTCTTTTCTTGTTACTCATGTCGGTTCCTTAAGTATGGGAAGATCGCCGCGTTGCGCGAGGTGATCTGAGACTGAAACTTATGGAGAAAAGCTTGTCTCAGAGAAGAAATGCTGGTGCTGGAAAAGCCAATTCTAATGGAGTTGACCTTCGTGAAAGGCTTTCTCGAAACACTCAAAGTTCATCAAGATATGATACACGACAAGGTGCGCCAAGATCAAGGGAGTCTGGCGTTGTTGTAAGGCGAATTCCTCCTGCAAGAAGTGCGGATGATTTGCTTCAGCTAGATTCAGTGAAGACCTCCTACACTTCTTGGAGAAGTGACGGTCTCAGGCGTAGTTCTCCTGATAGACATTTAAGTGCTTCCAGGGCTATTTCCCCTCCGAGGAGTTATGGGGAGATGAGGATGAGGCCCACCCTTAGATCTCTTGGCACTTCGAGGCCTTCTAGTATGTTGACAAAAGATGTACCTAGTGCTTCAAGATCAGCAGCTTATATGAGTAATCCTTCTGCTCCTCTTGATGCAAAAAGGCCAGTTGTGCCATCTCTTCCTGCTGGGAACATCGTTCAGAAAAGTTCTTTCACGGTATTACTCAAAAACCAAGTTTTCAATTTCGTGATGTTCGACTGAATCTTTTCATGGTCAGTTACTAGTGTTATTGTTAAAAGACCAACTACGGTGCTATAACCCTGTAATATTTCTTTCTCCCTTTGTAGTGATTTGGTGTAGCCTCCTATTGTTGAACAGAAGCATTTGCATATGATCATTACTTGTGGCGGACAACTTTCCAGTTGTATGCATAAATGCTTTCACTCTCAGCTTATTAACCGGTTGAATGCATTTATTTATTTTTCTTTTTATTTTTTTATTAGGTGTCAATACATAGACTTTCACTTGGATGTTGAAGTACACTGTTATTGTGCATGTATATTGACAGCTGGTCCAAGTCATAACTGTGTTTGGGTACACGTTGAGTCAAAATTTCTGTGATTAATACCTGTTAAAGTTGTTGATAGTAAGCCCAGATCTCCGTGATTGCTGACTGCTGGCTGTCTCCAGCAATGAACTAGTGCATCATACTCGTAGCTTTCTTTGTTAAGAATAAGATATTAGTTAATTTCTCCCTTTCATATAATTAGTCTTTTGTTTTCTCGCAGACGGAAGAACCACTTACTGTATCTGGCCTGCTGCACTCGATAGGACTAGGGAAATATGCTATTCTGTTTCAGGCAGAGGAGGTAGTGTTTTTCTTCAACCCTACAAGTATATGTTTAGGGTAAATGTATTTATAAAGGACACACATTGCTAGCATGGATTTACATAGCTAGTTTTCTATAGCTGTCGTGGACCTGTGTTGTTCCACGTTACTTCTGACTCATCGTCAAATCAAGTTTGATATGTAATACCAACTTCACCATACTTATGCACTAGCACCTGAAGGTGAGTATACCTCAACTAACTTTATGATGCATGCCTGTGAATCTTATCAAGATTCCCGCTCACAGGGCACACTGATCTCGAGGTGCATCCAATGTGTGGCAAAGGATTTCCTTAGGCTTAAGCATATTAAGACGTTGTTGATCAATTTGCTTAAGCTTGAGGCTTGCTTATTTGAAGCCACATATCCAATAAAAACTATGTTGTTGACCAATTTCTCGGGTCTGTAATATTTAAATTGTTCCTAAGAAATAACTATTATTTTTTAACTGTCATGAGTTGGTTATTTTCTCTGCAGGTGGACATGGCCGCATTGAGGCAGATGGGAGATGGCGACCTCAAAGAATTGGGAATACCGATGGTAATATCTCTTGCTCCCAAGGTTTTCATATTTGCGTTATCAATTTGACACATAAAATCGCATTACTTTATCACCTTGTCTCTAGATTAAAATATAATCACTATCAAACCACCAATGCGGCACGACATTTTGTGACACTTCTTACCTTAAATTCTAGAGGCATCTTTACATTGTCATGTCATAGATAATATCATCACCGCTGATGGTCGTTTTAAAGAATGTGATGCATTTCATATAGATTGGATCAAAATTCAACTCTAGTTCTGTAGTTTAAATATGCTGATACTTGTTGACGCCTTTTGCGCTATCATTTAAGTGGAAATGAACATCACTTTTTTGCACGCACGTTCCTAACACGTGACTACCACTTTTCAGGGCCCTCGGAAGAAAATTCTCCTCGCAATGCTATCCTATTCAAAACAGCGGCAGCGGTGAGAATATAGTGGAATTTTGGGTAGTCGTTATGTCGCATTTGAGATCATCACAACTTGATTGTTGCTTAAACTTGCGATTTTTAAGATTGTTAAATTCCGGGACCATGTATATCCTCCGATGTTTGCCTTTTCGAGCTCTATCGCCTTCCAACTTTTATTGGTGCTGCTTTTTTCTTAGTAAATGTCCTCCACTAACCTCTCATCCTGTCTCGTACTGTATAATCTCTGCCGCCGCCTGATGAATGGCGTCCTTTTTCTTTAGGAGAAATTTTTTAAAAAAATGGATTGTCGGATTACGAGTAAGAGGTGAGATGAAGGGCTGTCATGGATGCACCAGGAGCAAGCTGTATATTAATCCTGATTTGTGACCTAATATAATGTAGTTGTACACGAGTTATCACTCTCTTTTTCTTCTTTTCGCTTCTTTTGCGAAACTTTTATTGTTGTTATTGGTGGTTGCTGAAGTCTCACTGCAATTTTTTGAGAACTGTTGTGGGACAATCTCAAGTTGAATCAGTGGCGATTTGCTGTGAGATCTCTCATGCCATAATCATGATGCTTAATTTACTACTTACAGTTGCTGGTCTATTGGTCCGTAGGCGCATATGCATCTGACTGAAAGGGTATATATAGTGCTTTGTTCAAAACTCTCTAGTTTGAATTCCCCGAGCACTCGGAGCATGCTTGTTTCACTGAAACTGGACTTTGGGTTGAAGTAGACTTTAGGCTAAAGTAAAGTTCGGTGAAATTTTTTTTTTTTTTTTGTTTATTTTGTAGTTATGTAAGTGAAGTTCTACCGAAGCTGGACTTTGGGTTGAAGTAGACTTTAGGCTAAAGTAAAGTTCGGTGAAATTTTTTTTTTTTTTTTGTTTATTTTGTAGTTATGTAAGTGAAGTTCTACCGAAGCTGGACTTTGGGTTGAAGTAGATTTTAGGGCATATTTGTTTTAACCATTTGGGCTGGAACTGGGTCGTTTTTTTTTTTAAAAAAAAAAAATGAGAGTTTTTGTTTGTAAAAAAAAATGAAAGCTCTAGCAGCTTTTTCATTGATATTCTTGGCACCGGCGACGTTTGTATTGCAAGGAAATTAAAGGTTCCAAATTGGAGGTGTTCAAACATTCATTATAACATTTTGATGCAGCAAAAGCTCCTTTTTTTTCTTTTTTCTCTCTTTTTTTGCATGCTTGCAAAAAGCGCGGGGATTGATTACCTGGATGGATACCTTCATCATATTCCAAATAAGTAAACTTTTGCTCTCCATCTCCAGTGCCGTTATTATGATCGCCAGGCAGCAGAGAAAAACAAAGCAAAAAACAAAAGAAAGTTGTAAGAAGCAATTATTTCTGCTTGTGAAGCATAAAACTAAAACTTCAAAAGAATATCACATCCGGCCAATTACAATTTGGCGTTTCATTAAATTTACCCTCAACAGCAAAAATGATAAAAAAAAAAATAATAATAATAATAAATAATAAAGTATAAAAATCCTATTCTTACACAAATGTATAAAATTTCTTAATGTGTTGACAACAAGAAGATACAGCCACATTTCTTCTCATCTCAACTCAACCACATCCCTCCCCAAGAAGATACCACCCATAGACAAAATGAACACCACCACTTACAAACACTAGAAAGGAATAATTAATTATAACAACATGCAAAGATTCACTCAGGAGAAGATATATTAATGGAGCCACTTTTACTATCGACACATAAGATTCATTAAAACTGCTCAAATCCTATTAGCCATTGTTTGCGGCTAGGTTGAAATTATAATCCGATCTCACCATCGCTGCGCATCTCAGTTTGTTAGGGATGGTCGTTGAACGCGTCGCACCGCCGCCTGACCTCACCGTCACGCCCGGTCTTCACCCCGTACGCACTGAGCTTCTCCATCGCGAGCGCAAAGTCCTCGAAGAACGCGGTCTGGTTCGCCGCGTACCGCTCGACGAACGGCCTCGTTCGGGTGTCGACAAAGAGCGCCGCGTCCGACGCCAGAAGCCCCAGCCCCCGCGGCAGGTTCTGGAAGTACAGGTTGTCGAACTTCCCTGGCGTCATCACGTCGTTGAAGGTGGAGATGGTTGGATCCTTCAAGTAGCTTGCGCATGCTCTCTGCAGCCCCTGCGCAAAGCGCGGGTTCAGCGCCGGGTCGAAAGCATTCGGGCCGCGGTTTTCAAAGTTGTAGATCCGGCCAGCAAACTCCTTGCAGTGGGAGAAGCCGACGGTGTGGGCACCAGCGAGGGCAACCATTTCCTGGACCGTGAAGCCCTTCAGGTAGGGGGCGAAAGAGATATCAGATACGAATCAAATACGAATCAAATAGTGGCGCGAACATCTATGTTCTATCCCCGGTATGGTTATCACAAGCGAGAGAATACGAATACAAAATTAATTCAAGTTCATATCTTGCGTCTGTTTAAAAGTGTGTGTCAGATAGACGGTTTCTTCACGCCTTAAATAATAATAATAATAATAATAACAAAACCTATTCTGAAATAACGAAGTGGTCGATCGGTTTAACCCGATTAATCTGATTGGATCGGGCCAGTTCTACGACAGTTTTAAATAAATTATAACTAAATTAAATCTGGGTGAAAAGTTGAATAAGATAACCCTAAAACAACAAGTGTTTTGTCTCTCAACATACTTAAACTACCTATCAGTGTAGCCTAGTGGGGGCCTGATGAGATTTGATGAAGTCAGGGTCAGGACCTGCAGCTCAGCTCTGATACCACCTCTAAATTAAATAACTGTTCTGTCGCTCTAAATGCTTAATCAAATATATCAGTAGGAACCTGATATGATTCGAACTCGAAACTCAGAACGTGCAGGCCAAATCTGAAACCCCCTAAAACAACTATTTTTGTCTCTCTAAATACTTAAACTACCATCTCAGGGCCCTCATGAAGATTTAAAACTCGAGATATCCCTAAAATTACCATTTGCCTTTTCTCAAAAACTGAAACTACCAGATAAACAATCATATTTCTCCTCCTCTTTTTTATACCTCTAAAATCTTTAAAAAGCCCCAAAAATTAAATTTTTTTTAATATATTTATATTAATCACACGATCAAAAGTGCTATCTACATATAAAATTGAGTGACAACGACGTTCCAAAGTAAAAAATCGGAGGGGGAGGAGGTTTAGCGCTGACTCTGACATGACAAGCATCAGAGTCATATCACATCATTCAAGGGATGAGTCTATGAATCACGATTGTAAAAATATAATGGAAAAGGAGTATATACCTTGGAGGCGAAGAGGGCGATGAGTTGGGGGGCGGTCATGTTGGTGCGGGGGAGGTCGGGGGCGACGTGGGCGGAGGAGGGGGCGGGGGAGAAGAGGGCGTCGCGGCGGCCGAGGCGGAGGGGGTAGAAGGGCCCGCCGAGCATGGAGACGAGGTGGCGCGCGGCGAGGGCGAGCACGTCGGCGCACGACACGGCCCCGGGGCAGGCCTGCTCCAGCGCCGCCTTCGCGCGCGCCACCGCGTCGAAGGCGTCGCCCGGGAGCGACCGGTTGATCTCGGCGTCGCGCTCCGCGGCGGCGGAGGAGCCGGAGCCGGGGCCGGAGTCGGGGGAGATGAGGAGGGAGGCGTCGCAGCCGCCGGCGAAGCAGTCGTGGAAGAAGACGCGGAGGGCGCCCGCCGCCGTGCTGGGGTTCGCGATCTGCTTCGCCGTCACCGCCTCCGCCACGATGCGCTCCGCCCCCGGGCACGTCCGCCGGTAGTACGACGCCCTCAGCTTCACCCTCACCTTCATCCTCGGGGCCCCGGAGCCCGACCCTAGGGTTAGGGTTAGGGTTAGGGTCAGGATCATGAGGAGAGGGAGAGGGAGAGGGACAGAGAGAGGATGCGGCATGATGTAGTTAGTACACAGCTGCAGTAGTACTGGTAGTAGTAGTAAGCTAGTGACTTAATAAAATGTTACTTTTTTTTCTTTTCTCTTTTTGTCTCTTCTCTTTCTCTTTGAATTAAGTAGTTTTTATAGACTCGGATCTCAAAAGTGTCGAGTATATTTACCACACTCACCAACACATTCAAATCGGTGTAGGGTGATGCGGTGGACCGGGTGTGGCGAATATGCAGAACTAAGATCATTCTTTATAATTTATAAACGGGGGACGAAGGTGGGATTTGGGACAAAAATCATGTGGGCATCATCCTCAAACTAATAATTTGGAGACGGTGCAGATTGGCGCCACGTGGCCAATCCGACGAGTGTCCTTCTCTACTATTTTCTCTCTCTCTAACAATATAGTATTTTTTTATTTTCTTTCCATCGGTGGCCGTTGGATGGGCCACATGGCGCCCATCTAGATAGTCTCCAAACTAGTTAGTTGAGGACTCTGCCCATAAAATTTGTCTGAAGATTTGCTTATCAACGTAATTAATTATTAATTTTATTAATTATTATTAAGTTCCTCAAAAAATCTAACGACGCATGGGATCCAACGAGTACGGAATATGTTCGGATCCGAGGAGGATCCGCATAGTTGGCACGGAACACCCAAAACCCCGACGAGCGAATGGAAGAGCGACACGTGTAGTAGTTGCGGAATAAGAAGAGAGCCGTTTCCAGCTAAAAAGCTTTATAACTGGAAACAGCTGTCTCGGTCTCTATTACTATAAGTGGATATTATTTAAAAAAATTTTAATTTTTTTTTAAAAAAATATTATTTATATTCTTTTGATAATATTATAAAATCATCGTAGGAACCGCCGTTGAAGAACTAAGTAGCAATTTTCATCACAATTTTATGATATTAAAGGAAAAAAAAAATTATTACAAATGCTTTCATTTTTTGTTAATTCAAGAGAAGCCTCTCAATTCACCATAGGAATCACAATAAGAATGCTTTAAACAACGCAAAGCAAATAATCCAAGAGTTTCAGTTTAAAAAAAAAAAGAAAAAAAGAATCAGAAACAGAACCAAAGTTCTAATGATACAAGCCAAATGATGCTAGAGAGAACATGAATAGAATCACAAAATTTTCTATTTAAATACCTGAACAAAAACGAATAAGCAATTTCATCCTATGATTCTAATAACAAAAATCAAAGGAACAAAATACTACAATTCTTTCTGCGAGGATAGCCGCCGAGACGAAACTTCGATATCCTTCGTGTAAATATTCGTGAGGGCGAAAAGCATCAATACGAAAACTACCTGAGCACTCATAATCCCAAAATGGCTGATGCTGTTACCAATTTCCATCCAACTCCCGGTATTGCGCACCTGTCGGCATAATTTTAATGTGAGAACATACAACAACAACAACAACAACAACACGGAGTTTGTGCATTTCAGCGAAATTTGTGTTTGTAAATAAGCAACTGGCGAATTATGTGGGGTTTTTATCGGAAGCAAAACAAAATCCCAACAACGAGACAAATCGGCTGATTAAGTGAAAGCTAGTTCAGCTGATCAATACGCATGCTCGTGTAACATCGGCTAATTTGTTTGCGGACCGTATGGCTTAAGAGAAAGGTTCAACTTTTAGGCAGAGAAAAAAAATCATTCACAATTTAGTGTCTTGAAGTGACTTGAAACACCGCTGTGGTAGTAAATCTGTAGATGAAAGAGGAAGTGAAATAAAAAGTAAGAGAGAATGCTTACCAGGAAAAAGAAATGAATAGTCATCACATCGGAAAGCAATATTACAAGAAAATAGCATCCCAGTCGTGGAACACGAACAAGCTTGGTTATGGCGCTAAAAACACATCTGCATGAGGTCGGAATAATTAGACAATGTTGAAACCACTAAACGTTAGATATTCAGAATATGCAATCTAAGTGAAAAATATCATGATAACGTTGAGAAAGGCATTCAAATTTAACTTTGACACATGATTCAGGGCTTGCACGATTATATTGGCTAATACAATAATCAGAAAGTGCTGAGCCAGAAATTAGAAAAAAATTCTAGTCACACGATACATCCTTTTTCAAGTTTTTCAAGTATGTTTAAATGAGGAAGAAAATGATCATAAAGGAAAGCAAGTTCACATCCATTTCTTTAATTACAAATTTTTACATACGACATCAAGTGCTATTTTTCTGGTTAAAATGAGCAACAAGGTTAATCACGATGAATCTTCGAAAATTATCACTAAATGTAGTTAAGCCCATACATATATGAATGAGTTAGAAAAAAATAGATACGGACTTACATAACAAGCATAAATGGAATGAACAGCTTGAAAATGAGCAGCGCCGCCATTAGAAACGGCTGCAATTAGGAGGTGAAAACATTAATAAGTGATAAAAATATTAAACAAGATATATACTACAATTTTGTTCACAAAAATAATAAATACAGAGATTCCAGTTCTTACGCTGAATATTGTAATGAAACGATACACGGAAGAAATCTCAAAACTTGCAATACTGGCAAAGTTACCGGTGCCGAAAAAGGCAACATTAAACAGAACCATCTGCAAAATAGAGTACGCGTAAGTATCAAAGAATAACATCCAACAAGTGTGCAGAATTCTTGTGAACAATCACCCTTTATTTTTCATTGCAATCTCTTCGCATATATCCTCGGCCTGTTAAGCTTTGAGATTTAAAATTTCTATTGTCTTTACTTCTGCTACTACTATTTGTCGGAAAAGGCTTACAAATATAAGCGGAATTCGGAGGTCGGACAGCTGTAAACATCTTTCATCAGCGCTGCCAACTTCACTGTAACCCAAACTGGATCCTCTCTCTCCAGAACTATATAGGTAAGCGCATTCAACCAATATCCATCCCATAAGTACTAGAGCAAAAGCACTGTAAAAGACAGCTTCATAACTGCAAACAATTCAGCCCTTTTTAGCTCGGGACCTTGCAACTGGAATTTATGGTGTATAGACAGCATGAATTAATAGGGTACCCGATTGAGAGTAGCAAGAAAGGTGGGGCAAAACCCAAAAAGATTGATGTGAGACGAGAAAGAATACTGGGGGGAGAAAATAGTGGTAGAACCAGGGAGGATCCTGTTTGTAAAATAGCAAGAAAATGATATCATCAGTCGGAAGTTTGCGAGTGATAACAGTTAACAATACTTGTGAGACAAATCAAATTAGGAATAACACTGTTACATAACCAAATTTATGAGAATAGCTGAAAGCTATTTTCAGTAGGATTAAAATACAAAGTTGAGAATTCACCAGCTATGGACCAGTTGATTAACTGGTGCATCGGGAGGAGTTCCTTGTTCTGAGCCCTGTGTGAGGTGGACAACCAGACCATTATAGATGATAGCCCGACTAGGATAACCTAACACGAGTACAAAGCAATTTAATATCTTGATTGTTACACAAGATTATTATACTTTGATTAAAGGACCCCAATTAATACATTAAGATAAGGAAAACCTTGTTTACATAGTGTACCTGAATGAAGAAGAGCATGAGTAACCGATGCCCTTTTTTATTTGCTAGGGAAAGATACAGCCCAAACTTAATTTTATCAGTCTTTGAATCAACCCATCTTGAAGCCATTCCGATCACTATTATCAGTGCGCCACTGAATATTCTGCATGTAGAAACATGGTTAGACACTTAATGTTTTGTAAGAAAAGTTTTCAAAAAACATAATTGATTAACAGAAAACAAGATTAATAGAATCACTCTTAAAGTATGAGCATATAAAGGAAATGTACATGCGGAGTAGCATCAATTTTATTCACGTTTATCATTTATTTGCAAAATCACCATAACAACTCCAAGGCTTCCGGAATTTTATTTCCCAGATTTCTGCTAACCACTAGGAAAAATATGTGGAGGTGATATTGATGAACAAATAAAGTCCTTTACGATTCAGAAAACAAACAAAGAAAGAGTTGAGATTACACTAAATTATTGTTGTCTGGAATTTCCGCAGGCATCAGTGTAAAGATGGATATAAACCAGCAGGATGCCCATATATATACTGCTACGAAAGGGTTTCCCGGGATGAATAAAAGTATAAAAATAGCAGCAAGTAACCCCACGATCAGAAAACACCAAGTATACAGTTTCCTTTCAAAGAAGCTCATAACCTGTGCCAAATACATTAACTAATTAGTGGAATCGACATTAGAACAGTCTGGGTAACAGGTGGAAAACACCGCACTAGGAACATACCAGAAACTCAAGAACAAATAATGCCACGCCGGAGATAAACAGAAGGTTTATAATAGAGCTAAATGTTCTAGAAGACAGTTCTCTCCATATTGACTCCAAAAATTGGATATTAGAGAAGATTTGTGTCCACAAGAATACAGTCATTAAAACATAAGCATGGTAAAGAGGTGGAGATTTCTCTAGGACCAGTAAAAGAGAGAGTAAACCCGCCAACAAGCATCCACCTATATACACCTGCGATAAAAGGAGGAATTTTCAAAAAGAAACTTATTAATAACTGATTAAACCCAAAAAGTATTATTCTTATTTCTTAACTTTATAACAATTATTTAAAAGTTATTATCATCTGTTTTTAAGACAACAAAAAAGATATTAAGCTACCCAGCTAGTCTGAAAACAAGAGCAAAACAATGTCTCCCGAAAGAATTTGGAACATCAAAAACTGCCACGATGACACAATTCCATTGAGAAGCAATGATATCAAGAATATTAATGTCAAATAGAAAAATAAAAGCTTTAGTAAGATAACCGTTCATCATTTAAACGATTATGCCTGCGCATTTAAGTATAATGATGATATAGGAAACACTTCTATGCAAAATTCTTTCTTCACATATAATGTCATTCACTTACCTTCTCTGACATGGGTTGAAGAAGGGATGCTTGATTCTTCTTCAGAAAAGGGTTACTTGGGAATATCGTGTAAGACTGTAGCACATGAATAATAACATTTACCATCCATCCAATATATCCAAGGGTAATTGTTGTCATTAACATCAACCAATCATAAGTTTGAAAATAATGAAGACCTGCCAGGGACAGGCTCCTAAGATTTTCGACGTATCGCATGGCAGTTTCATAGTCCCGTGCTGACATGAGATCTTCAATTTGATCAAGAACTGAAGAATGATTCGCCAAAGGCTTGAAGGGCTTGAAGTATAGTGAACTCGATTGCTTTAGCTCTTTACCTCTGATTAAGGAAGAACAAGTACTGTATACTCGCATTACTCTGTATCAATTTATGTATCACATCAAAAGATCATAGAAGAAACCGTACTTCAGGGCAACATTTTAGATAATTCAACATACAGCTGAGTGATACCTCACAGAAAATGCACAGACATACAAAAACGAGAATAGCCTTGCAGGATATTATATTATTCATAGTACTATTCTACTATATAAAAAGAAACTTTGGAAGCAAAAAAGTTTACATTCTTAACATATAAAATTTTGAACAGGATACGCGACTTGCGGAGGAACTGGTTAAGGATTTGTTTTGTATTTGCCAGAGCTGCTTCAACTTCATCTGCCTACTTGAAAAGAAAAAAAGAGAAGCACATTTCGCAGAAAATTAACATATTGCCAATTAGAATAGGTGAATAGTCATTTCTGTTGCCTCAAGAAAAACACCACCAAACAAAACAGATTCAATGAAATAACATGCGCAATTTGAATAACATCCTAACCTTACTCAACTTCAGATACTGGGATGGCAAGTTTCCAACAGAATTAACAGGACATGGCAAGCCAACAAGAGTAGACTGCAAATATTAACAAAATGAGAAGAAGAAACAGAAATCTACAAAAGAAAGGGAATGGTACATCTGCATCCCCGCAAAAACATCTATTTACATATTTACCTCTATAAATCTAAATTTTCATATTTATGCTGCTTGAAAGCCTAGTTTCTCACAAGAATAACCTCAAGTTGGGAAGTAATCCAAGACTCCAAATCGTGGCAGTTTGTCATTAAACAGGGGTATTTCTCTAAGTACAAGGCTATGTATGTAAGAAATCAACTTTTGTGGGGCATATCTGAAAATTTAGATTTTGAAGGGATTTATAGGTAAATAAATAACTATGAAAGGATATACATGTAAGTATCTCTAAAAGAAATCATATAGTAAAGATATCAAAATGCAGTCAGAAATAGTTTTATGACCATCAGAGGTGCTATATCAGCCTGATTGACGTCAAGTCTTTCAATGCCAGCGAGGCCCCACTCTTGCGGCGTAGGCATATGATGCTTGTGATCGTCAACAAAGCGAAAACCATCATCAGATTCTTCAGCATGAGCCAAATACTTGGGACTCTTAATACCAGCTCCCCACGCCACAAGTGGTGTGTCCGTGTTGGAAGGGTGTCCATCCCCATGACTTCCTAATAGTAAAGGCAATTATCTTGTCAGTATGTCAAAGGAAGAGTAGTATTGCAGAACCCAAGATGAGCCAATATAATTTGCACAATAAACGGATATATAGATGACAGCATTCAACTTCTCATCTGGTATGATATTGAAGAATTTTATATTTCCAAAGAGTAAATTATGTACTTCAGAATATAAAATTTGTAAATATTATGTTTTGCACACATCATCTCCTGAGAAGATTGATATTATAATGATAATTAATATTCTCATTTTAATTGCAGTAATCCAATTATTGTCAGGGAAAATAATATTTCTAGCTGACCTAAGGAATATGTATCAACCAATTACACTGTTAGGGCTGAACAATGATCCACCAAATTATTAGGAAAGATCATTTTAACAGATTGGCTACTGCATTCAAATTTCTCATATATCTACAAAGCCCCATATCAACAGACAATGCTGAATTTAAGAAGAACAGGAAAATAAAAAAAGGAGAACAGAGTAGTCATGTATGAGAATATCCACAGGTATGACATGTATGAGAATATCCACAGGTATGACATGTATGAGAATATCCACAGGTATGACAAATATCCAAACCTTTGTCGCTCATTCCATGGTCGGCTGTGAAGACATAAGCTGTTCTGTTGTCCTTGAAGTAGTTTTCCATAAGATTATAGACACCTTCGGCAATTTGATCAACCACCTTCACATTATTCAGATAGATGGACGAGTAAGGCCTGTGTGCATGGCCATTTGTATCGCAACCCAGTAAATGTAGAAAGATAACCAATTTATCTTGTCGGAGCAATTGCCTCAATTTAGGATCATCATGTGACCTATTCAGAAGACCGTGAAATTGATCAAATGACCACTGATCCAGAAAGGATGCATCTGCAGTAAAGTCTCTAAACAAGTAAAAACAAGTATCCACAGAGGCACAAGGAAAGAGCAAAACAATTATCCATCCAACCAGATATTAGCAAAGGCGAACCACAAACATCTCTAAGTACGTGTATCCCATCTCATCTGCCTAATACAAAGTAATAATCTGGAGTCAATGTTCTACGATCAGTTCTAGCAAGATACTAATAGCAAGCAAATCAATTATAGAGGTCTTATGCAATCTGATTATGCGTGTTGTTCAGTTACATAGATACTATTGATACTAAATAAATCACTGCTCTAAAAATGTTATACTTTTAAGGATGAGGGAAAAAAACAAAAAGGAATAAACTTCTGAAAACAGAATAATATGTCAAAGATTAGTAGGGAATCTAACCCGTCGCAAAATCTTCATATTCATGGGGATAGGTACCCCAGGTGCTGTGAGATAGGCTACTGCAGAATATGGGAACAATGTCCGGACTTCCAAAAGCGAAAGTATGCCTGCTTTGATTGAAAACTGAATCAAACTCAACTGGATTAGCTTTCCATCCTGCAAGCAGCATGAGACATGTTCTAGAGTTAGCAAAAGTTAAAATAATGATACATAAATTGCAAACACTCTGATCACCAATAGCTTATGAAATACTTTAGTGTCTTAAATTGCTTCAAGTTGAAAACAAACAGCTTCTACAGTCCTAAGAGCAAAAGCTAGGCATTTCGCAAACAAAAAGAGCTTTCGGAAACCCTAGAAAACGAAACTCCAGTTTAAATCTATGTTTTTGCTGAAATTCATGAACATATAACACAAGATGAAGAGCTCCCCCCTACACACACACACCTTTGGTGACGGCGCTCGGATCCTCGTAGAACCCGGCGATGATGGCGACGTGACCGGGCCGCGACTCCGTCGGGGGACGCGCGTGGGACACCCCCCACCGGCCCTTCTCCCGCATCACGCTCCTCAGGAACGGCGCCCTGAAGCCCCCCTCGGCGTCGGGCTCGAAGAACTTGTCCGCCCTGAGCCCATCAGCTGCGACGACGCCCCAGATCCCCAAATCCACACATCCACCATTAGAGATCGAGATCGAGAGCTCTTTAGAGAGAGCGGGAGAGGGAGAGCTCACCGACGAGGAGGACGACGCGGCGGGCCGGCGGGGAGAACCGAGGGGGGACGGGGAGGGTGCCGTGGACGATGGGGGTCTTGAAGTAGATGTCGAAGATGCTGAGCATGTAGACGGCGTGGAGCGCGATCCCCAGCGCCACCAGCCACCGCTCGCGCCGCCGCCGCCGCCACCGCAGCAGCTGGGCTCCGCCGCCTCCGCCGCCGCGCGGCGGAGCGCCGGTGGATCTCCCGGCGGCGGCGCCGCCTCCTAAGATCCCGGCTCCGGCCATTTCTTTATTTTAATGCGGGATCCGGGACGGAGCAGTTGAGTTTAAGGTTATATATATATATAAGGTATAGAGTGTGTCCGGGTGAAATGGGGGATGCTTTTTTTTTTTNTACATTTACGTTTGTTAAATATTAAATTTTATTGAACAAAATATAGGTATATAAAGTTTGAATAGGAATGTAAATCTTTAGTTGCATAGTGTGTTATATATATATATATATATATATATATATATATATAAGGTATAGAGTGTGTCTGGGTGAAATGGGGGATGCTTTTTTTTTTTTTGATAAAATACAGATATAAATATGTTTTTTTATTTGTTTTACTTCTAAAAATCTATATTTGACTTTCTTAAAATTTTAAAATTTTTTTCAAAAATTATGGTGTTAATGGAGGGAGCAACATGACTAAATAGTTCTTACTTATTCTTTAAGGTAGTGTTTGGTTCGGGAACAAGGGGGGGAATAAGCCCTTGTTCCCCCCTTTGTTCCCAAACGCAATGTTTGGTTTCCGGGAACAGTAGTTTCCGGAAATCTGGAACTAGTTGGTATAAGGCTGGAACTATTGTTCTACCCGTTTCCTGGAACAAGCTTGTTCCTTTATGAGAACAAGATTAATTAAAATCTAAATTTAATTTTAATGACAGTAAATTATTAATTAATTTAATTAATATATTTAAATCATTATTTATTACTTTAATAATTAAATAATTTAAATAATTTATTATTTATAATTAAATATTAATAATTAGATAATTATTATTATTAATTTATTATTTATAATTAATTATAAATAATTAATAATATTCATTATTTTTTATTAATAATTATTAATAATTATTATTCTTAATGGCAATCGATATTATTATTAATTTATTATTTATAATTAATTATTAATAATTAATAATTATTATTATTATTATTAATTATTAATAATTTTTGTTCTTAATAATTAGATAATCGATATTATTATTAATTTATTATTTATAATTAATTATTTATCATTAATAATAATTATTATTTATTAATAATTATTAATAATTTTTATTCTTAATAATTAGATAATCGATATTATTATTAATTTATTATTTATAATTAAATAATAATTATTATTATTATTTATTAATAAATATTAATATTAATTATTATTAATAATTAGATAATCAATATTATTATTAATTTATTATTTATAATTAATTAATAAGAATAATTAATAATTATTATTATTTATTAATAATTAATAATAATTATTATTATTATTAATTAGATCATCCATATTATTAATTTATTATTTATAATTAATTATTATTATTAATTATTATTTATAATTAATTATTATTATTAATTATTATTTATAATTAATTATTAATAATTAATTTCTTGTTTTTTTTAAGTAATATTTTTATTACTATTAATTACATAATATAATTTTAATTTCAAATTATAACTCTTATTCCTCTTGTTCCAATCTAACCATCCAAACACTATTTACCTTATTCCTAGGAACAACTCAATTTTCATCCAAACACAAAATTGGTCTAGTTCCTGCTTATACCTGAACTTGTACCTTTCCCTAGAACTAGCAGTTCTTATTTATACCCGAACCAAACGCAGCCTAAAAAACTAATATGTTTCTGTCGTTCTCGAGTTTATTTTTAGTATAAAGTATAAAAAAAAGACAAAATAATGACGGAAAGGGGGTTAAATACGTCAATTTAAAATTTGTGAATGGTTAAAATATAAATTTTTAAAAATTAGAGGGAAAAAATAAAAAAAAAATAAATATTCATATTACAGTTTTCTGTATTTTAGACTTTTTTTCTGTCTCTGCAAATACATCCTTCCACACGAGGATGTCAATCAATAGAGTCGGATTCAGAGAGGGTTTTCAAAACCGAAATGTCAGGCATGGACATCCCTTATTCCACACTGAATGTTTTTCCATCTTTTTATATATTTTTTAAAGCTAAATTACAGAAAACTCTCTTGTAATAACCCGCTTTTTCACTTTCCTTCTCTGACATTTAAAAACCTATACTTTGCCCCCCTGTAAAATAAAAAATGTGCACTTCACCCCCTACCGTTAGAGTTTCGTCAAGACTCCGTTAAAAAATATATTTTTATGCCGAAAATACCCCTCTGCCATCTCCCTGTTGCTTCGACTCCCTCCGGCTCGCCACCTCGCCGCCGCCTCGCCGCCTAGCCGCCTCGCCGTCCTCCACTGCCTCGCCCTCAGCCACATCCCCTTCGCCGTCCTCCGTCGCCTCGCCTTCGCTTTCTTTGCTCTTCTCCNTTTTTTTTTTGATAAAATACAGATATAAATATGTTTTTTTATTTGTTTTACTTCTAAAAATCTATATTTGACTTTCTTAAAAATTATAAATTTTTTTAAAAAAACTATGGTGTTAATGGAGGGAGCAACGTGACTAAATAGTTCTTACTTATTCTTTAAGAAAAAAATTAATATCTTTCTGTAGTTCTCGAGTTTATTTTTAATATACAGTATAAAAAAAAAGACAGAATAATGACGAAAAGGGGGTTAAATACGTCAATTTAAAATTTTTGAATGGTTAAAATATAAATTTTTAAAAATTAGAGGGAAAAAATAAAAAAAATAAATAAATATTCATAGTACAGTTTTCTGTATTTTAGACTTTTTTTCTGTCTCTGCAATTACATCCTTCCACACAAGGATGTTGTCAATAGAGTCGGATTCAGAGAGGGTTTTCAAAACCGAAATGTCAGGCATGGACATCCCTTATTCCACACTGAATTTTTTTTCCATCTTTTTATATATTTTTTAAAGATCAAAAGATTTGTAACATCAGCTCTTTCTAGTTCCATAGAATAAGAAAATTTACAAATAAGGAGGTAAATTACAAATTATCATAGATAGAATCCAGTTACAATTTGATTCCCCAAAATGTCAAACATGTCCAGTGCAACAACAAAGCCTACGCTAGAGTATATACTGATACATACATGATACAAGCAATGCCCCAAAAAATTAAAATAAAAAAACTGGATACCTCAGTAATATCACATGTATAACATCAACATAAGCAATAATGCATTCCACATATGATAGTTCAAACATGTCTTCTTTTTTTTTTCTTTTTTTTAGAAACTTGATCCAAGACCAGGAGATCTAAATACAAGTGAAGGTTACATAACCACTTATACAGGAACATTCATAGTCAAAATTTTAAGATGAGAAACACATTAAGAAGGGGCAAAAAAAAAATTTGAACCGCCTTCGTCTCGATCCAAACTATGTTGGGACTTTAGGTTTATCTTCAGCCTTACTTCGACCTGTCGATAACAACATAACATGAATTGGCGGAAAGGGTGCAACGTGGTGCATCACGTGCAAGCAATAATTTCTCAATATGTTCGCAACATTGGAATGTTTCGATAGCGTACCTTTCTTCTTAAGCTTATTTCGGAAACTCCTTTTCCTGCTAAATGCTTGCTCCTGCAAGCATAGAAACAATTGACATTAAAAGGACATAGTAATGTATAAAAGATAAAGGATTATCATCTGATCAATACATAGTTAAATATTCTAACATAGACAACGTGAATTGAACAGGAAATATCTTCCAGTTTTTTCCCCCTCCATTTCAAAAAAAAAAGAAAATCGTTATTCAGACTCCATAATTAGGAAACAATAATTAATATGAGGAAATGGAATTTCAGATAAAAATTACCACAGGTCGACCCAGTTCCTCTGCCTCACGAACAGCATTCACGAGATCCCTGTTGGCTTTCGTATACAAGCTTGTGACTATCCCAGAATGGCCGGCTCTTGCTGTTCGACCAACTCTATGCAAGAAGTCGACAGCAGAGGTTGCAAACTCCGCCTTTAAGTAAAGGGAAGAGTGTATGCCAGATTAAGGGAAAGAGAAAAATTCTTAGATGGCATATACTTTAGAGAGGAAACATGATACAAACAATTAGTGATAACAGTTCGTGAAAATTTCAGATTTTACAGATTTTATATAAACCATGACTAAAATCTCCTATCCATAAAAAATACGTTACCTGTATAACATGCGAAATATTGGGTATGTCCAAGCCACGCGCGGCAGCATCCGTGCACACAAGCACTCCACCATTTTCTCGGAAAGCTTGTAGGTTATATGCCCGTTCTTCCAGGGAGCTCTCTCTGTGGTACAAAAAGCACTGAATGCCAACTCTCTGCAATATCTTAGCCACTGATTGAGCAGCATCTACTGTATTGGAGAACACCATTGTCCGACTTGGACTGGTACTGAATTCATTGTGTTCAGCATTATAACTATGTTTCACAGCATCCAGAAGAGCATCTACTTGTGTATCAGCTGTGACCTCTATCCATCTTTGTTCCAATCTGAGAAAGAAACAGTAAGATAGAAATCAGGTAAAATATGAAGATGGAAAATAAGAAAAGTATATATAACGCAAATGGCAGAAAGCCACATCGAGCTAAGCATATCTATATGCATTCAGGATATATCATACTATAGTAAGATGCTGCAGCGTATCATCGCAAGCATATATAACCATTCAAGAGAAGAGATAACACAAAAAAGATGTTGATAGAATCATTCGCAAGGATAGGATTACCATGGCCCTGGTGTTGGCACTGCCATGTCAAATAGGTGCAACAGTATATAAGAAAGAATAACTGGAAAAAGGTGCCAACCTAGGGTTATGTCGATGTAGATAACTGCCGCTGACCCAAATGGCATCAGGAAACATTCTCTTCAGAACACCGCCTGCAGTCTTTTTGCCACTCTGTGGAAGGGTAGCAGCAACAAAGAGATACTGCTTACTGCGCTTATAGACTTTTCTAACCCTCCTCCAATCCCTTACGCTAGTTGTTTCAACTTTGTTCTCCTCTGTAGCAAAATTTTCTAGGGCATCCTCAAGATCAGCTTCTGCATCCTCACAATCACTGTTAAGTTCATTGTCTTCAAAATTAAGTTCACCATGATTTTTATCATTCTCATCTACTGAAACGTCTTCTGCAGAACTTTCCATCTTAGACACAAGTTTCTCATCAAAACGAAACATGTTAATGAGACGAATGATCTGATTTTGAAAACTCCCACAAAGCAGCATGTCAGCTTCGTCAAAGACCTGTGTGAAAATCATGATCATTATTGTGTTTATGGTAGCTGTAGAATAATGATAGTCACGCACATAGTTCCCTTGAAAAAATGTATAAATTTGCTAGGAAAGGCAATTCTGTATTACAATCTGAAACTACTAGAGAAGTTTCCTACAGATGCTTTGACAGAGCTGAATAATAGGATAAAAGTTTCACCGTATCATGCCAAATTTAAGCAAGTTATAACAGTTCGAAGAAGGTAATTACCACAAATTTTACACTGCGCAAAAAACTTTCCCGCCGCTTCTTTTCTGGGTCGAACTCAAAAAGATAATTCAAAAGAGCAGCTGGAGTAGATACAAGAATGTTGGGCTGTATAACCGGCCATCCCTGCAGGCCAATAGTTCAAATATATTAGGTCTAGAAATACAAAATACAAATGATTATCACATACGGAGTGCTAGCCGTCAAAATAAGATCAGCCTCAAGAATTAGCTGGTTAGGCCCCAAGATGAGATTTTATCAACCCTGAAAACTAGCCTCAGTCAACCATAAACCAAATTAAGAGCTTGCTTATTGTCACTTCTAGAACGGTGTCTCTAAACCCAACTGCAAAAGCTCTTAGAAATGATGCTTTTGAGTAGAAAATAGTCTAGACATTTTGGTAAGGGAAGCTAAAATGAGCTTCTACTATCCTAAATGTCTACATCTGGGCAACAAGAAGCAGTAGAGGAAATAATGAAGAAATAATCAGTGCTTATTTTGGACAATTTTACTCAAATAGAATTTTTGCAGAAGCTTCAGCTCAGCCAAACATGTCCTGAAACTCATATATGACTAGTAAGACATAAGATCCTTACATCAACAAATATGGCACCAGCTGACACTTTTAAAGCCTCCTAAGTTTTAAGTTGAGGCTTAAGCAACAAGCGACCAACCACATTATCACCATGTTTTCACTATTTCTTAGTCATTTGAACTTCAAGAACGGAACCACGCAAAACCATATATTTTGAATGAAATCTATGATGATTATAACAACAGTATTAACTCCACATTCTATGCTTGATCATAGAAAGCATTTCACAGTGAATCAAACCTTCTGTCCACAAACTGCAGCAACTCTTACAAGCGACTCGCCAGATTCATCGAGCAGAGAGTTAGCCATTTGTACCACCTGCTCACATAGCATCACATTCGGACAAAGCACAAGAAAGATATCATTGGACCGAGAAGTCCTCTCAAACACATCTGCTACTTCCCTGGGAGCAGAAGCAGCACACAGTTTGTCAATCAACGGCACGAGGTATCCGTGCGTCTTGCCGCTACCTGTCTCCGCGGCGATAATCACATCGCTTCCTTTAAGTATACAAGGAATGCAAGCAGCCTACAATGCAACAAAATTTACAGCCTTTTTAAGATTTATACCAAGTTCATAAGCATATACAACTGAAATTGGGAGATTTCTAAGAGGTGCAAGTACAAGGCAACATAAAAATTTCTACTAACTGAATAAAATGAATCAAATATATTAGTTTTCCCGTTCGCATATTACAATGCCCTATAGTTCAGATAAGGTCTCTACATTTCCACTTTTTGTTTTTTGTTTAAACTAACGGTTTTCTTTAGCTAGCGATAGTTAATTGATGACAAAAATCACAACTTCAACATCTTTGAAAAGCATGCGGAGCCATTAAATTTAATAGAATCATTAATTTGATGCGAATATCTCAAATCAAAACAATAAAAGTAGAGAAGCGTGTCGATAAAAAAAATATTAACATGTTATCGAAAAAGTAATAACAAACAGTAATAATAATCCAAGAGGGTTGGTCGGTTGAGTGTTCGAAGCTCGGCATTTCGTCGAACACTTGACAGACCACGCAAGGACAGCACGAGCACCTGAACTAAGGAGGGCCTACGAAGGGCGGCGCCCTCGAGAGCACGTCGGAGGCGCTCCGAGACCCCGAGCGACTCCCACGAGACCCCCTCCTCCGCGAAGAACCCCACCTCCGCCGCCCCCGGGGAGGGGCTCGGCGTAGAGAGCGCGTGGAAGGGGCGGGGGCGCCGCGGCGGGGGCGGCGACGACGAGGGCTTAGGGGCGAGGAGGAAGAAGGGGTGAGAGGAGGAGGAGGAGGAGGAGGAGGGGAAGAGGCCGCGGAGGAGGAGGAGAGGGGACGGGGCGGGGCGGAGACGGTGCATTGAGGTGAGCTCGCGCGGCTTCGAGCGTAAGGTAAAATGTATAAATGGTCCCTGTGCTATCTCCATAACGCAACTTGGTACCTATAAGCATCAGAGCAAGCGGACAATATCCCCCCTAACCCCAATCTTTAGATATTTTGCATAAACGCGCCTAAACTTTTAATTTGGATAATTATGTTGTCATTTTGATTGGATATATAAAATTTTATAAGACTTTAAAATATAAAAAACTATTTTTTTTTCTTTTCTAATTTTGATAACTAGGCATGGGAAAATAAAGATCAGAGTAAGCCTATTAAGATTATAATATGTTAAACACGCAACTATTTTGATAGTGAAATTAATAACTTTAGTTGAAAAAAGGAGCCTGTATATACTAAACTATTTGATAAAATTTAAAATGTATAATTATCAAAATTAAAAGTTCGAATATCTAGCTAAAGTTCAGAAGGTCTTTGGGGAAATTTTTTTTTTCAAATCTTAAAAACTCGATGCATTTATAAATAAATTTCACAACACTTTTCTAGCTTTACAATCTAATGGTTAGATTTCAACCTAAACTATAAGCTATATTTATCTCCTTGTAATTTATATTTTTTCATCAATTATATATATTTGCTAGTTTGTAAAATATTATAAAATTTATTTATAATCATAGGATTGCTCTTATGTACTCTTGCAAAAACTCAAAATTGCATTAATACCCTATATTACTATGTACTTACTCTTATAGTGATCAACTACACTATAGTTGTAACTACATGTATATCCAAATTTGATGTTTGCTTTGATGTATTTAAATTCAATTACTATAATTGGAACTACATGATGAGACCCAACTACAGCAGTTCCGACTGAAATAGTTGGAGAGAGTAGCTTTAAGCAAAAATAAGCTTACTTTTCTAATCTTTTTTTTGATAGAAAATAATTTTTCTGATCTACATTGGATGTATTCTCACTGTCATATGAATGTAAAGAAATAAAATTTTAAAAATGCATTTTTCAACTATGTGTAACTAAAGAAATTATGTATTGTTACAGCACTTTCTACTACATCTACCCAAATAAGATTCATATAGGCAGCTGCAACTGCTACATTTGTAATTATATGCACATCTAAGTTTCAATACAAGCGTGTAAAACTTATCTGAATTGTGGATCATTTTAAATTGACTATATATCCAATTTATCAAAAATTTAATTTTACTATCCAATTTTTTCAATTTGTTTGATTTAAATCAGTCAACGACGCCTTGACTTCAAACTTTAAATGCACTAGTTTATCTTACAGACTTAGTTAATATATTTCATGCAATTCTCACAACTAAAAATTTATTAAAATAAGCAGCCAGCTTAAATTTTGAAGTCAGTGACGTTGACCGACGCAAATCAAATAAATTAAATGATTAGATAATAAAATCAAATTTAGAAAGGTTGGACAGCCGACTCAAAATAATATATAATTCAGATAAATTCTATACATTTTTACCTAAATATTTTAAAGGTACATGCATAAATACCAACTTTACAAAAGAAAAATACATTTTCATATTTTCACTCATGCAAAAACAATTACTCTTCTAAGTCCCTAATATCACTGCATATTATATTTCTCCATTAAGTGGGATTAATTAGCCCAACTGTTCTTGTCCTCTTATGTTAAATAATAAACATTACATTACACAGAGCTTACATGTTTGGAAATTGTTTGAAAAAAATTTTCATGTTTGGAAATTGTTTGAAAAAAATCGGGCCGGTGAAGGCTCCATCTAATTGATTTTAAAAAAAAAAAAAAAAAAAAAAACACCATAAATATATTAACTTCCCACTTCAGTGATGCTCTGCAAAGAAGGGCGCCATTGACGAGCTTTATTGGCTTGTGATTGTGATTGTGAGCTTCTGCTTTTGTGCCTTTCTCTCTCATGCTTCTCCACCTGAGATTTTATTGTTCTTTGTTATTATTATTATTATTATTATTATTATTATTATTATTATTATTATTCCATGAACATAAGGGGACAAATAATACACACAATTTTTGCACTGCTTTTAAAGATCCCAACAAGTACAAAATCATTCATCTTTTTTGTGAAGTGCATGCATGGGCTTCTTTTTTTCTATCACTCAATCCAAAATATTTTGTACTTGTGTCCTTCCATGCATGGGCTTTTTGCTCCACAAATCTAATTTTCTTACACAAATTCCATACATAATTTAGAAGGTAAAAATATGTAAAACTTATCTAGAGTATTAATTATTTTGATTTTACTATCTTATATTTTAGAATTTTTAGTTTATTATCCAATTGTTTATCTTACAAGTTTAATTAGAATACTCCGTGTAGTTCCCGCAAATATAAATTTATTAAAATAAGTAATAAGCTTATATTTGAAAGTTAAAATGTCGTTAACTGACTCAAATCAAACTAATCGAAAGATCAGATAGTAAAACCAAAATTTTAAAAGGTACAGTAGTCAAATCAAAATGATGTAAACTTCAGATAAATTCTGTACGTTTTTACCTAATTAGAATACGGTCAAAGTCAATTACAATATTTTTTAAAAAAAATAAAGAATAGCCAAATGAATCAAATAATTTTAGCCTAAATTAAGTTAAAATCGAGATAATACTTTTGAGTTTTTTTTTTTGTTTTTGTCAAACTATAATTGTACCAATACTCCACCAAAGTTCGAAATATTACTGATGTTCTCGTAAATATTAAAAACATTATCAAATATTCCTATTTGATAGATTATTCCTAAAATTTTATCGATCTTTATCTTCCAACATATTAAAATTTTAACACTTTTCATTGGATGTGCAATTTTTAGTAAATTTAATACATTTTTATTAAAAAAATTTACTTAAATAAATTAATGTGAAAGATCACACATTTAATAAGGATTAAAACATAATATGTATTAATTCATATTTTGCCCTCCAAAAAATAATTAAGGATAAAATTATTATTTTATTAGATAGACTAGTGTTTAACTCTTTTTTAACTCGGATAGAGATATTTATAATAAATTCATATATTTAGGAAGGTGTACTTGATATTTTAAATTTTGAAGAATTATCTACAACATTTTGACTCTTTTTGAAATTACCCAGTTAAAATAATAAAAAATGTTATATGTACACCTATACATAGGTATAAATCTTGCGCCCCACAAATCTAAAATTTACAAAACTCCTTAAATTTAAAAATATATACCTTGATAAAATAAGTAGAAAACAAAAGTCATTGGATGAGTGGGGTATATATAAATTGTAGAGGTAACATTAATCTAACATAATTGTTGAAAACTTCACAAGAAATAACAAAGTTAATTGTTTATACATATATAATGGAGTAGAATCAATTGTCCATTATTTTAGTTCTAGTACAAAAAAGAATAAGAAAAAAAAAATCTCTTTAATCTTGTTTGAAAATATTATTATATAATTCAAAACTGAAAGTAATATATATATATATAGTTGTGTGATATAAAAGAAATATTTATAAATATGCTTTGTTAATTTTTTCTACTTAGATAGTTAAAAAAAAAAAGAAAGAAACTAAATATAATATATAGGAAATTAATTAATTACCTTCCCATTATTACTTTGTGAGTCAACTTGTTTTCGCCCTTTATCAACAACATGATCCACATGAGCCTCATCATCATCATCTTTTCCACCATTTTGTTTCTGAATCGATTCAGATAATTGGCTCTTCTTCATCTTCTCTTGTTTTCTCGCCCTAAGAGCCTTTGTCACCTCTGATCCCACACACAAATGAAAAAAAAAAAAAAACAAATTAGAAAACAGAAACTACAAATATTTAAAAAAATAATAATAATTTGATCTTACATATATAGTGGCTATTATTGTTTAATAAGTTATTGACCAGTTGTAAAGTGTCATCAGCAAAATACTATATAAAATTCACCTGAATAATATTTTATGGTCTATGTTGTTGATGTATTGATATTCATAAGAATTTTTTTTTTTTTTTTTTACTAATACACGTGCTGTACAATTTATGGTATAAAATTTACCTCTGCATCAATAATTTATAGAAATAATATTTTAAAAACATAATTTATTTTATCCAAAAAATGCATTTGAACATAGAAAAATATACACTAGTTTAACCATATTCACCACCCCTTGAAAAAGAAAACAATATGTGTGTGTGTGTATATATATATATATATAAAGAGCAAATGTTACCTGTACATCTATGTTACTGGCATAAATTTTACATCGTGTATAACATCTACAAAGCTAAAATTTGCTGACTCATCTTATCAATTATTTTAATATTAAAAAATTTAAAAAATTTTTTATTTTTTGATGTAAGATATACAGTATTCTAGTTATTCATAGCCAAGGCTTTTCATATTCAAATTGAGGAAGTTTTTATTTTATTTTTTATTTAAATTTATTTTCTCAATGAATGAAGCAGATAGTATCGAACTTAACCTTGGGAGGTGATGAGTTTGTAGGAGTGTCCGAGGAGGAGCATATCCTTGGGCTTGAGCAGCTTCACGCGCGTCGCTTTCGCACCTCCGCTGTCGTCGGGGCTGCAGAGGCGATCGGAATTGGCGGCGGTGGCGGCGGCGACGACGACGAGGGCGACGTAGTGGCCGGGGTTCGAGCGCATGAGCTCGGCGGCTGGGGTCGGCCAGTAGAGCCGCCGCACCCTCCCCCCCGGAAGCTCCACCACCGCCGCCGCCGCCACCTCCGCCACCTGGCAATTCCCCATTGCATGCACTGCTTTGCTTAAGATGATGAAATCTCTCTCTCTCTCTCTCTACACTCTCTCTTGAAGAGGAGGAGAGAGAAAGGGGAGTGTGTGTGTGTGAGTGTGTGTTTAGTATGTGGGGGAATGGAGTAATATGGAAATAGTGGTGATGATGATTGGGGAGTGTGTTTGGGGGAGGAGAGAGAGAGAGAGAGAGAGAGAAGGGGTGTAAAGAAATTAAAGAAAAAAAAATTTAAGACTCTGATAATTAATTAAAAGAAAAAAAAATGGTAGTACAGTTCCCGACGTTAGACTATTTTATACGTTGCTTCTATTTTATACGTTGCTTACTTAACTCATCAGTAAATTTAAGACTCTGTTCAAAATTATAGAAATTAAATTTACGATGCATGTAGTAAAAAAATATTACGAAAGAAAATATTCTTTTCGTAATTAATTAATTATAATGTATTATTTATGGTGCTATAAAAAAATACAGAAACATATTTTTATATATTTTTATCTCAACATATTCTAGTTTATCTGTTATAATAACCATAAAGACTATGGGACTATGGTTATAGGTTATTATGTAACTTACTGTAAAGAGAGTGAAAATGTATGGAGCACCTCCTCCACTATCTATAAGCTGTTTTTAAATAACTTGCTCAACTTTAATTATTTTAATTGGTAGTTATTTAATTTCTAATTTTTTTATTAAAATTATTATATATAGTTTGATTATGTTAAAATATTTTATTAAATTTTGCGGGTTAAAATTTAGTATTAGTATTAATTAATCTAATTTAGATGGTTAAGATAGTAAGTTTGAAAGAATATGTATCCTTTTGGTAATAATTTTAATTCATTTGGTTAGATTAATTAATCATGAAAAATTAACAGTGTCTTAGTCAAAAAAAAAAAAAAAAAACTATAGCTAAGAGATATTAAATATATAAAACGTACGGGGGAAATCTTTTGGTGGAAGTGGTCTACAGGACCCGGCCAATCGTAACGCGACAAGTGGAGTACAACAATTAAAAATGCCACTTCTACACACCCATAATATATTTAAATCTAATAATCTATATGTTTTTTATTAATGCAATGTTGTAAAATTTACGCTCTTATATATATGAAGTGTATATGTAGCACTTTTTTTATACTAAAATAAGGTGCTTATTATCTATTTTTGAAGCTTAGAAACTATAGGGAAACGTTCAAAAATAACTTATATAATATCCTTTATAATGTTGAAATATTTTTATTGTTTCCTAGAAAGGTCATGATTATATTTACATAAAGATAATTAACTGCTTTTTTTAGAATATTAAAGGACAACAAAAGTGTCTCAAAATGTTGTAAATTTTATAACTAGTCAAAAAAAATCCAAAGTTATATATATCTATGTAACTTGTCAAATTTAAAAAAAAAGGAAAAACATGGTTTATATATAGTCTCTTCATTAATATATTATCCATTAATCTACATGTGGGTTTAGCTTTGGATGAATCCAAATCTCAAAGTCCTATACTCCCATGTAATAATTTCACTAACTTGCTCCATGCAATAAGGTTATAATAATTAATAATAATAATCCACCCCATTAATTATTCAAACCCACCATTTGTTGCTTAGTGCACCACTTGATCCTAGGGACAAATAAATTATCATAAGAATCTAAATTTGTTTAATGATAAACCAATTATTTTAATATTAATGTGACTAACCTAAAGTTGATGCCACTACCAAGCTTTTCCACTTCACCTTTTTTTGGACCAAGCATAATAACAATACAAGTTCATGTATATATATGAAATGTAATCTAAACAATTAGTGGGGTTGGACATTCAACAATTTTCAATTTAAGCATCCCCCCCACCTGAAACTTTTCCTTAAAACAAATAATAATTATAACAAAATATGTTAACATGATCTCATTAATGTTGATGAGATCAACCACCACACCTAATCCCCCAAATCTCGTATCGAACAAACAGTCATCGGTCGGTCCAGGGGCGGAGCTATATGTGGGCTGAGGGGGGCCATGGCCCCCCCCAGATTTTTCAAAATTTTCATTATAGTCCTTTTCATATAAAAAATTTGAAGGATTTATTTTTGTTTAATCTCAAAAGTATATTGACCGACCTATCTTTTAAAAAAGTTCTTGGTGCGAACATAATACTTTCTTAACTCTAAATTTATTTTAATTTTTGTTATTTAGTACATACTTTCATAATTTCTAATTATTTTAGATAAATTTTTATTTAATTAAAAAAATTATATTAAAGTTAATAGCTCAGTCAACTAATAATAATCAATGATCACAATTGTATTTAGTAAAAATTAAGAAATTAAATTATTAACGGAATTACTATTAGATTTAGTAAATTTCAAAATTATTTGAGTGAAATAATATAAATAAAATAATTAAAAGTTAAGTAAGTATAAATAAAAAAAGGTAAATGTTTTTTTTACACTAACAATTTAGTCAATATATTTCCTAATCAAAATTTTAATTAGGTATATTTTATTTACTTGCTAAAATTTAAATTTGTATGTATTTTGGCTCTCCCTCATAATCAAGTCCTAGCTTCGTCACTGGGTCGGTCCATATCAGCTCATCGTGGGCTCCATATTCATTATCTTTCTTACTATATTATATGAGCTAGCCTGGTATACTATCGGTAGTACGGAGGTCTCAGTGCTATCAAGTTGTTTTCAATGATGTGGCTTCCAAATTGACGATCGGCTCCGTTAGACATGATTTACACCATTAAAAGTATTTGGAAACTAAATTTCATAATTTTTCGACCTCATTTGACTAGTGATCAAAAAGTCTCAAAATTGATAATTTTAATGGTCAATGTAATGCGTTTGTGAATTTAACGGTGTAAATCAATCCAAATCTGATAAAATATTTATAGAAAATTCTTTTTACTATTTAGAGTAAGATCGGTATCTCTGATCTTAAATTCAAGTCCTTTATCATCATTTTTTATGAGATTTTTATTTTCAGCGGTTTATTTTTAGATTTTTCGTTTGATAGGTAAATGATGTCGAAAAATTATGAAATTTAATTTTCAAATACTTTCAATAGTGTAAATCAAGTCTAACGAAACCGATCGTCGATTTAAAAACTATATCATTAAAAACAACTTGGTAGCACGGAGGTCTCCGTGCTACCGACAGTATACTAGCCTAGCTCGCTATATATTGTTCTGTATAAAAAATGAACTAATTTATATATATATATATATGTTTCGGGAAAGATACAATGAATTTTAAATTTTGGAGAAGACCCTCTCATCGCGCGCATGCGTCAAGCAATGAATAACTTAGACCTCATTTGTTCTCTTCCTCCAATGCATTTTTATTTTTTTAGCATCAAATTATACCCTATCTCTAATTTCAACATCCCCATTCAAAACCATTTATTAGGCCATGTGAGGGTGTTGGAGATCTTGGGGTCATAGTCCTAATCTCATGCTATTTTTTTTGGTTCAAAGCTCATAATAAACCAAGACCCTAGATGCCTAACCTACCAAAAAAAAAGAGCCCTAAAAGTATAGTATAATAATACACCAGCTTAGGGGATTAAGATATATTAATTGAGTAATCTATTGGTTGGGCTATTTAAACTACAAAAAGTGGGTGGCATTGGTGCACCTTAGTTATCTTTAATATCAAACTATTTGTGGGATCATAATGTGTTGTGGTGGTGCTCTCTTTTGATATTCCTTTTGTTTTTTTGGCTAATGCTTAATTTAGACACTAATTGACAAAAGATGAAAAAGAGCACTTCAAAAAGAGCACTTCAAGAAGAGTAGTAGTCTTAATATAATAATAATTAGCTTACTAATGACATGATGGATGTGAAATTATTGAATATAAATGATTAAAAATACCATGCTATAAAGTTTAAGCTTAAGAATATCTCAACATTTTTAACCCAAAAAGTATAAGATTGAAGACGTACACTTGCCTACAAGCTCTGATAATATGCGACCCAAAAGTTAATTTGACCACAAGAAACACACCGTAGAAATAATGTTAACAACTGACCGTTCCTAGCGCAAGTGGTAAAAGATTTAATGGTTAATATCCGAAGTCTCAAATTTGAATTTTAGTTGATTCACATTTCCAGCTAAGTTTATTTATAAATAAAATAAACAAAACAGATAACATACTATCTATTTTTCTAAAAAAAAAAAGAAAAAAAAAATGATGTTAACACTTTACCTACAACTTCAATGTCCTTTTCATATTAGTCTAAGTTGCAAGTGAAATTATGGACTTAGATATATCCTTGTCTCACTCAAGGACATGGACATTCTGAATGAAGGGGAATTGTCCATAACTTGCTCATTGATGGGAACTTGATGAGGACAAATTTAAACTGATATGAGACTTAAAATGGATTGACAAATACATATCTGACAAAGAGACACAGTGGGAAAGGAAACATTAATTGTGCGCATTTATTAAGAGGAAAATGCAACAACAACTAAGTGGTATTAAAATTTGTGTTTAAGACAAAAGTGGGCCCACTTGATCTGCTTTTTTTATTACAATAATTTTATTGCTAACAGTTCATTAATAGAATTTAACTCTAGATGTATACCCGTAAAAAGTTTTTAACTTTCTAATTTACCCTTTTTAAAAGGCTAATATTGAAAAGGCTAATATTGAAAGTACTTTTTTTACGTTTCAATTTATTTCAAATATACATCTAGAGTTAAATTCTATTAATGAACTGTTAGCAATAACTGTTATCTATATGAAATTACTATTTTACCTTTTCAAATATATCTTTTCAACACCACTGACTTTTCTTATTTGTTCTTAAGTTAGGGGCATAAAAAGTATTTTAATTTTGGTATTTTCAAATATACCCTTCTACCATAACCAATCTTTCTTATTTGCCCTTAAATTAGGGGTATATAAAAAAATATTTTAATTTTTTTTAACTCTAATAAATATTTAACTCACGTTTAAACTATGTTAACTTAACGGGTGATAAGTATAGGAATATTTTGGAATAACGGAGGAATATATGAGGAGTATATTAGAAAGAAAAAAAAAGTAGGAATATATGAGATATTTTTAAAGTTTTGAGAGGTATATAGGCAATTATCCATATATATATATATATAGAGAGAGAGAGAATTGAGCTCCTATGCTTTTAAAAGTACCAAGACATTAGTGCTTGTAAGTTTTTAGCCTTTAGATTAAAAAATATGTGGTTAGGAAGATATGGGCCCTCTAGGGTTGAGTGGATGGTTGGTTGAATAGTATAATCTAACGGGTGTAAATGATCAACAGTGCTGATCTAACGGTTAAAAACCTACAAGCACAAAGTGATTGGTGCTTTTACAAGCACCATAGCCGGACTATATATATATATATATATATATATAGTATGGCTACTATGCTATCGGAAGCATAGAGAATCCGATGCTTTCGATTTTTTGACCCTTAGATCAACTCCTTTGATTATTTCTAATCTTTGGATTAATACTATTACTCTATGGAGACCACTCAACCCTAGGGGTACTACTCAATCTTTGGGGACCGCAATCATCCCAACCGTATAATTTTTTATCAAAAAGTCAAAAATTCGAAAGTATCAAATCCTCTATACTTCCGATAGCATAGTAGCTCTACACTATATATATAGAAGAGAAGAGACACACACCACCATTTGACTGCTCCAATTTTTTTTTTTTTTTTTTTTTTTTTTGTGTAGTACGTTAATTAATGCAGGTGGCCACATATATTGATTGGATCTGACTCTGGTCTTTGTATTTGGTTCCCTTTATGATCTTTAGAATAAATGGTTTCTCCCTTTCTGGATATTCTGGATGTTGTTATTAATAGAGTTGATTCGAAAAGAACTGATTTTACTATAAACAGAAAGAATCGTTAAACTTGGTCGTTATTTGCTTGCTAAATTTGAACAAATTTAATTACTCTGACACTTTTGACAATATGGACATTTTAACAATCAAAACAGGAGCTGCAGTTTCAACTATTATTACTATTTTTCTTTTTTCTTTTTTCTTTTTACTGCTAATGTGAACCTTATTTTCAGTTCGCTCCTTTTCTTTAGAAATAAATTTAGCTGAAAATATAAAGTAATTAAGTTTTGAACGTAGGACTTCGAATACTACCCATTAAGTCTTTAACCAACCGTTCTAGATATAGTTGGTTGGTGTTACACAATTAGTATCATATGGTTTAAAGTGTATCTTTTTAGCATCCTGTGATTTTATTTTTCTCTCGCCGCCACTATCTCTGTTGACTCTCCGTTAAATAATATATAAAAAACTTCGGATACCCCACATATGATTTATCGAATATTCACTTTAGTACTCTGTGATTTTAACTTTGTCATTTATTTAATAAAAAAATTAATATAGAAAATAACGGAAAGAGAAAAATAAAATTACAGAGTATTAAAATGATACATTTTAAAATCACATAAAAGTAAAGTGAGAAAGTACGAAACTACACGTGTTATTCGAAGTTTTTCCTATTTAGCATAACATAACTTTACTCTTATCCCATAAAATTGCAATCCCCTTGGACATGATGAATACGTTCACACTCATGTTTAAAATTCCACAAGTTCAGGATACTTACTCTTTAATAAAAGAATCAAAATTAAAGGGAATGTTTTTTTTTAAAAAAAAATAATGAAGAAAATCTAAGAATAATCAGATCTTGTCCTCACTCCTCATCATAGGTGGAGATTTGTACAGCTCGGGCATAGGAAAATTAATAGTTTGATTTGTTTGGGACCATACAAAGTTTTAAGACAAAGTGTAAACCCTAAATCCCCTTTGCGAAGTGCTTTTTGTAACCGTTTTTGTTCGCCTTTGCAATTGACGTGTCGGTCTGTAATGTATAGATATATCAGCATACTAGCATATCAGCCGTTCACATATTTCATTTTTATAAGTGTTTGGGGTATCCATTACGGAATTTCTATCAGAACAGATGTGGAATCATGCATGCATTGCACAGGGCCAATATGTACATGACATATCCAATATATTAGCAGCACATCAGCAATCTATAAAAATAGTAATCTGCAATATCAGTAGAGCTTCTCTTCTTAAACAAAATAAAGTTTAATAAATTAGTGTGATGCGCACAACATGCTATCGCTTATTGAAATAAAGATAATATTTTTTTCATCGTATTTTTATCACCGCACGTAAAGGCACTCCTACCCGTAATTTTATCTCGAAAATATATGGCTCAGCCCAAGAGGCCCAAAATAATACAGCATAAAGTTACTGGGTTAATGGCCCAACCAGGCCCAAAATCATGAGGTTTATATTTGTTTCGGACTTTGTTGGAAACTGAAGGGCCTTGTTCGCTTCGCTCTTCTCATTTTGAGCCTCATTTCATTTCTGGGCCTAAAGTTACCCCATTAAGGCTTCGTTTGGGATTGCGGGGAAATTGCGTTACGTGCAGTGAGAAAGTACGTTGGAAAGATACATGTTTGTTTCCGTACCTAATATTGCGTTCCGCATATCGCGATGAGTCGGTTATAATATATTTTGGAGAACGCAGAAGTATATCTCTATATGCTTTTTCCTCAACTCCATTCTATCTAATAGCGTTCATAGGCCTCAATGCCAAATTAAGCCTAAATGATATTAGACTGTGTGTGTGTATAGAGTTAGGGTGGTATACTATCGGCAACACGGAGGATTCCGTGCGACCAAGTTGTTTTTCAATGACGTGGCTTCCAAATCGACGAAGCGGAGCGGGTCTTGTCGAGGTAGAGCAGCGTGGCGATGTTGCCGGCGCTGCGGAGGAAGAAGAGGGCGGCAACAGTAGCTACGGAGGAAGAAGAGGGAGAAAGAAAAAGGGTAAAATTATCAATTCACATTATTAATTAATCATAGTTAAGTATTTTAACTGTGATTAACTAGATTTCTCTAACGGATCCTAATGATAGGGACATATTTGAATACATTAGAACTTTTGTAGGAATAACTTATAAAAATTAAACTTTATAGGAATATATCTGAAATTCATCATATTTGCGGGGACCTATACACAATTAACCCAAATTTTTAATTGTATATTTTTTAAGACTCTTTCTTTTGTCCAAATAGGTTGAATNTGTTTTTTTAAAAAAAAATAATGAAGAAAATCTAAGAATAATCAGATCTTGTCCTCACTCCTCATCATAGGTGGAGATTTGTACAGCTCGGGCATAGGAAAATTAATAGTTTGATTTGTTTGGGACCATACAAAGTTTTAAGACAAAGTGTAAACCCTAAATCCCCTTTGCGAAGTGCTTTTTGTAACCGTTTTGGTTCGCCTTTGCAATTGACGTGTCGGTCTGTAATATATAGATATATCAGCATGCTAGCATATCAGCAGTCCACATATTTCATTTTTATAAGTGTTTGGGGTATCCATTACGGAATTTCTATCAGAGCAGATGTGGAATCATGCATGTATTGCACAGAGCCAATATGTACATGACATATCCAATATATTAGCAGCACATCAGCAACCTATAAAAATAATAATCTGCAATATCAGTAGAGCTTCTCTTCTTAAACAAAATAAAGTTTAATAAATTAGTGTGATGCGCACAATGTGCTATCGCTTATTGAAATAAAGATAATATTTTTTTCATCGTATTTTTATCACCGCACGTAAAGGCACTCCTACCGGTAATTTTATCTCGAAAATATACGGCTCAGCCCAAGAGGCCCAAAATAATACAGCATAAAGTTATTGGGTTAATGGGCCAACCCGGCCCAAAATCATGAGTTTTCGGACTTTGTTGGAAACTGAAAGGCCTTGTTCACTTCGCTCTTCTCATTGTGAGCCTCATTTCATTTATGGGCCGAAAGTTACCCCATTAAGGATTCGTTTGGGATTGCAGAGATATTGCGTTACGTGCGGTGAAAAAGTATGTTGGAAAAATACTATGTTTATTTCCGTACCTAATATTGCGTTCCGCATATCGCGATGAGTCGGTTACAATATATTTTCTGCGGTCCCACCGGAGAACGCAGAAGTATATCCCTATATACTTTTTCCTCAACTCCATACTATTTAATAGCGTTAGATAGGCCTCAATACCAAACTAAGCCTAAATGATATTAAACCATGTGTGTGTATAGAGTTAGGCTGGTATATTATCGGCAGTACGGAGGATTCTGTCCTACCAAGTTGTTTTTCAATGATATGGCTTCCAAATCGACGAAGCGGAGCGGGTCTTGTCGACGCAGAGCAGCGCGGCGGTGTTGCCGGCACTGCGGAGGAAGAAGAGGGCGGCAATAGTAGCTACCGAGGAAGAAGAGGGAGGAAGAAGAAAGGTAAAATTATCTATTCACGTTATTAATTAATTATAGTTAAGTATTTTACCTGTGATTAATTAAAATTTTCTAACGGATCCTAACGGCAGGGACATATCTGAATACATTAGAACTTTTGCAAGAATAATTTATAAAAGTTGAACTTTGTAGGAATATATATGCAATTCATTATGTTTGTGAGAACCTGTATACAATTAACCCAAATTTTTAATTGTACATTTTTTAAGACTCTTTCTTTTGTCAAAATAGGTTGAATACATGCGTGGTTACTTTCGGCCAATATTATTTATCTAAACTTCTAATTTTTGTGTAAAATTATAGGATTTGTTTACAGTAGAATAAAAATTAATAAGCAAAAGAAAATTTTTTAGTGTATTTGAAAAAAAAAAAAGAAAAAAAAGCAGTGGAGCTGAATTAAAGTGTAGTACAGCGTAATTTAGCATATTTTAATGATATAGAGCGTACGAGAAGTACTCTACACCCGGTGCATTGCACCCGGTGCACGCACATTAACTCAATATGTAACCATCTCCTCTCTCTCTCTCTCTCTCTCTCCCCTCAATCGCGAAATCCGCGACCCGAATCTCTCCTCAAATACTCCGATTTCGCCCTCCGAATCCGCTTCCTCTCTCTCTCTCTCTCTCTCTCTCTCTACAAATCCCTTTTCTCTCACCCCACGCGTTGGCCCCTCTCTCTCTCTCTCTCTCTCTCCCCCTCGTCTCCTCCCCCCCGGCACCCCGATCTCTAATTCCCAACCCTCACCCCTCCAATTCGATCCCCCGAGCTCCCGGATTAGGGTTTCCGCTTGCGTCCGTTGCTATCCCCTGGATCTGCCGACGGGTAAGGGCTTCGCGGGTGCGGGACTTGGCGGCGAGGGCGGTTTCTAGGGTTTCGATGCGATTAGGGCGCGGGAGGTGGAATTGAGTGCCCCCGGATTGATGGTTCGCGCGGCTGGAGGGATCGGAGCAAACCCTAGCTGGGAAGATGCAAGGCTATGCATGGGCGGGTGGAAGGTGAGGAGAGGAAGCGGCTTCGGCACATGTGGCCAGCGCCTGCGCCCGCTACAGCAGCAGCAGCAGCAGCACCAGCCGCAACGATTCCTCCGCCGCCGGGGCCAATAATCAACCCTTCCCCCTCCAATTCCCATCCCTCCGCGCCTGATTCTTTCTTAAAGGTACCGCTTTTATTAGGTTTTCGGTCGACGAGGGAAAGCTTCGAGCTTGGCGTGTTGTAGTGGTGCTATCCGCCCCTTCTCTTCGATGTTTACCTATCGACTTTTGAGGAGGATGTGGAGTTTGATCAAGGATTTCAATTTTCCTGCTTCAATTCTATGATTCGCTACACCGATAGTTCAGTATTATGAGTGGTGGAATGTGTTCTTGTTTTGCAGTATCTTACATCAGTTATGAATGTTTTGAAGTTAGCTATAGCACACGATTGAAACCTGGGCAACTAAATGCTTTCAAAGATATATGATACTGAGTCCATTTGCCGTGCCAAAACAAATCAACCATAGCGTTCATTTTTATTAACATTACTTAAGCCACAACCCTTGCATCTTCCATATAATTAGTTCAACTTTAGTATTTGGATACAGTTGTAGAGTTTAAGAGGTTCGGTGAAATTAATTTGTCTTTTGCGCTTTGCTTGCTAGTTTCCAAGATGTGTTTGTTGTGGCTACAGGATGCTGTGGATTATTAGCTTGCTTACTTCTTATTTCATTCATATATCATTTTGTTTTGTTTTTAATTAGACTGAACTCTTCAGTTCCTTTCTCATTGCTGATAGAATATGCATTGATTTTAAAATTTTCAACATTTTAATGTAGATTAACTTTCAATATTTTGCAGGACGGGCGTGAGATTCGAGTTGGTGAGTCTGCCCTTTTTCAGGCTGGAAATGCCCCACCTTTCATTGGAATAATACGTTGGATTAGATCAAGTGAGGAAGATTATCTTAAGTTGTGTGTGAATTGGCTTTACCGACCTGCTGATATAAAGCTTGCTAAGGGTACAACACTTGACGCCGCACCAAACGAGGTCTTTTATTCTTTTCATAAGGACGTGGTATCCGCTGCTTCTTTGCTTCATCCTTGTAAAGTTGCCTTTCTACGTAAGGGTGTTGAGCTTCCACGAGGGATATCCTCATTCGTTTGTAGGCGAGTGTATGATATCGAGAATAAGCGCTTATGGTGGCTAACTGATAAGAATTATATTAATGTAAGTGCTTTTCCTGTATTATTTTTACTATAATATTGGTAGACTAAATCAAAGCATACTGCTGGCACATATAACTAATAGTCCATTCTGTTAGCCAAATGGCACGTGGTATTATTGTCGGAATTTGCTGACAATTCAGTTTTTTGAGGTTTAAATTCTGTGATGATGTTGACATGGTGTTGTGATTGGATAGTAGACTGATGGAAGGACTCAATCGTCACACTGCACAAATCAAAATTGCTAAAATTGGAATTCTTAGGGCGTCATTAAAAGTGGGACTGAGTCTTTAAAGTAATTTTTCTTGTTTCATGATGTTCTCTTTTCCTTTTTGGACCTCAGGAACGGCAGGAAGAAGTAGATAGACTTTTAAATAGAACGGGACTAGAAATGCATGCAGCAGTGCAATCTGGCGGACGTTCACCAAAACGATCATCAAACAGTCCGTCATCCACACAGCAGGTGAAATCCGGTTCAGATACTGTACAAAATAGCAGCTCCTCTTTCCATTCACAGGTCAAGGGAAAGAAGAGGGACCGGGCTGAATCAGGCCCAGAGCCGGTTAAGCGAGATCACTCTACCAAACCAGAAGATGTTGATCCTAGTAACATTAAACTCGATAATATGAAGGCAGAGATTGGTAAAATAACTGAGAAAGGTGGGCTTTCGAATGTTGAAGCAGTTGAAAAGCTAGTCAATCTCATGCTTCTGGATAGAACTGAGAAAAAAATAGATTTGGCTGGTAAAGTAATGCTTGCAAATGTCATCGCGGCCACAGAGAGATATGATTGCCTTGGCAAGTTCGTTCAGCTGATGGCTCTGCCAGTTTTGGATGATTGGCTCCAAGAGGCACACAAAGGAAAGACCGGTGATAATACTAGCCCTAAGGAAGGTGATAAAGGTGTAGAAGAACTTCTACTAGCTCTACTTCGAGCGCTTGATAAATTGCCTGTGAATCTTAATGCTCTACAGACTAGTAGTGTCGGGAAATCGGTGAACAATTTGCGAAGCCATAAGAACTTGGAAATTCAGAAGAAAGCCAGGAGCCTGGTTGATACTTGGAAGAAACGAGTAGATGCTGAAATGAAGATTAATGATGCAAAATCTCTAATTGCAGGCCAGGCTGTGGCTTGGCCCGGAAAGCCAGGATTCTCGGATGTTTCTAATTCAGGAAATAGACGAATGGGCTCAACTGATTTGACCACAAAAAGCTCCTCGACACAACCTCCTCCATCTAAGGCTTTGACCAGTAAACCTGGACATTCTGATTCTATCACAAAGTCAAATCTTTTAGCTTCTAGTTCTTCGAAATTGCACTCATCTTCAACTATACCTGCAGCTATTAGTTCCACACAGACAACAATAAAGGAGGAGAAAAGCAACAGCTCTAGTCATTCACAAAACAATAGCCAGTCTTCTTGGAAGGATGACGCAAGGAGTTCAACTGCTGGGTCAACGAATGTGAGCAAGGCCTCTGGTGGCTCATCACGCCATCGAAGGTCCAACAACGGACTTATTGGAGCAGCTGTTTCTGGAGCTCAAAAGGAAAGCAGCTTGGGCAAGTCCGCTTCTCCTAACAGAACCGCTTCATTGGATAAAGCTCTACAAGGTGGACTCGCATGTGAAAAACCTCTTGATACACCTGTTGGTGATCAGGGGAACAGCCACAGGTTGATCGTTAGGCTTCCTAATCCTGGTCGCAGCCCCGTACAAAGTGCTACCGGAAGTGCTTTTGAGGACCCATCTATTACAGGAAGTAGAATGGCATCTCCTGGCAATGAGCATAGTGATCAAAAAATGAAACAGAGGGGTGATTCTTCTCGATCTCAGGGTCATACAGAAGTGAATACAGAATCGTCATTGAGTCGTGATGCTAAAGAAGGACCAGCTGGTTCTGAGGAAGCTGAAGAAACGGGAAGGGCTTCAGACATCGCGAAAACTCCTTTGGTTGAACCCGGTGCCAGAAATTCTTTCAGCTCTATAAATGCATTAATTGAAAGCTGTGCACAATATGCTGAAAGCAGCAGTGCTCTGATACCAGTTGGGGATGATGGTGGGATGAATCTACTTGCCAGTGTGGCTGCTGGGGAAATATCTCAATCGAGCTTGAATACGCCATCTGGTTCCCCTGGGGTTTCGCCTGTGGTTGAAGAACCTTGTGTTGGCGACTACGAAGTTCGTGGTATTTTGAAATCAGAGGAAGCTGCTGAGTCTGAATCTGGAAAGAATGAGAAAAATGGTGGAATTATGGGTACAGACCCACAACAAACTAACTTGCCTTCGCAGGAAAATAAAACAGCAGGGCCTAACGGACAATTGATTGTTTCCGACTCGAATCATGATAGAAATACGAATTCTTTTGTTAAGACTAGTGGAAAAGGTGAAGAAGAAAATGTTACTAGGCCTGGTCTAGTTAACAAGAAGTGTGAAAGTGACGGAGCCCATAATCAAGCGGACAAACCCGTTGTTACTAAGCATGCTACTGCTGATCCTATAGATCGTGGGCCCTCATTGAAGATCCCATCAACAAATGAAGGTAAATGCGCAGATATTGCTTGTGACAAAAGTGGAGATGGAGAGGACAATGCAGGCACTTCTGATGTTGTTTCCAACTCATTGGACAATAAATGTGATAATGCTGCTCCCTCAAGCTCAAAAATTGAGAAGTTGGTTGTTGAGGAATCTTTATCATGTGCTAAGGATGGAGTAGTGCAGAAGGCTACTAACTCAATCAAACAACATATCACATCAATAAATCACGCAGATGCTGATGATAGGCCTGATAATAATGATACCGTTGATACCGTTGCCGTTGCTTCATTTAGATTGGATAAATTCCCTTCTGCAGCAAATGCCAACGGATCTCACTCTTACAGGCCTGTTAGCTTGGAGGAGAGCAAGTCCGTACCGAAAAATAACGAAAGGAAGGAACAGGCAGCTCCTGTCACGTCAAACATCTCTGAACAAGTTGGTGGAAATATTGGAGCAGAGAATAAAGTAATGGAGTCTGCTCAAGAGAGTGAGCCATGTGGGAAGCCCCACAGTGCTAAGGTTTCGGGTAAAAATGAAGATGGAAGGGAGGAGGCTGTTGGACCATTAGCCGATGCATCTTCTTTGGGTACTAAACCTGAACCTGATGTTGCGGCTAAGCTCGACTTCGACTTAAATGAAGGCATCGGTGGTGACGACGCACCCCAATGTGAGCCTGCTACTACTACATCCGCTACACCGTTATTTTCGACAAGAGTCCATTTGCCTGGTTTCTCTCCTTTTTTGTCACCATTGCCAAGTAGTGGGTCACGTGCCCCAATCACAGTAGCAGCCCCTGCAAAAGGACCTTTTGTACCTCCAGAGAACTTGTTGAAGAGTAAGGGCGAGCCTGGATGGAAAGGCTCTGCTGCTACTAGCGCCTTTCGTCCAGCAGAACCACGGAAGGTTCTGGATATGCCACTTGGCACATCAGAGACAGTAGGATCCGATGCCAGTGGGAAGCACGGCCGCCTGTTATTGGACTTTGATCTGAATGTGCCTGACGAGGGACTTCTTGAAGACATGGGCTCCCAGGGCTCAGCTCAAACAACTGGCTCTGCATCAGGGAGCGTCACTAATCTTGATGCGCGGACAAAAGCAACTGGTGGGGGCCTTGATCTCGACTTGAATAGAGTTGATGAAGTTCCTGATAATTTACAATCCTTGGCTAAGAGTAATCGGAGGTTAAGTACTGCAGAGATTAATGGTTTAAGGGACTTTGATCTGAACAACGGGCCCGAGCTCAACGAAGCCAGTGCAGTGGCCACGCCGAGGAGCCAAGTGTCAAAAAGCACCACTAATATGTCATTTTTATCCCCAGCTTCAGCCTTCAGAATGAACAATGACGAACTAAGAAATATGTCTTCGTGGTTTCCTACAGGGAACTCTTTACCAGCTGTCGCTATACCTTCTTTCTTACCAGAGAGAGGTGAGCAGCCTTACCCTGTTGTTGCAGCTCCTGGGCCACAGCAGAGGATATTGGGCCCTGTCGCCAGTGGCGGGCCATTTGGAAGTGATATCTATAGGGGCCCAGTACTCTCCTCATCTACTGCGATGGCTTTTCCTCCAGCTACAGCTTTTCCATATGCAGGCTTCCATTTCAGCTCCGGCTTCCCTCTCGTCTCAACATCTTTCTCAGCCGGATCGACCTATGCGGACTCGATGTCCGTAGGACCCTCTTTCTTTCCCACCATACCTTCTCCGTTTGTTGGTCCAGTTGGTGTGGGCCCAGCTGGTGTGGGCCCGGCCCATTACCCTAGGCCATTTATGATCAACCTTGCGGAAAGCAGTAATAGTGGTGGGTCTGAGAGCAGTCGGAGATGGGTTAGACAGGGCCTCGATCTCAATGCGGGCCCTGGAAGTACAGATGTAGAAGGGAAAGACGGCAGATTAGCTGCACCTTTAAGACAAATCCCTGTTGCCACTTCCCAGGCTTTTGTGGAGGAGCAGGGCAGGATCTACCAAATGTCAGGTGGCGGCGTGAAGAGGAAGGAGCCCGAGGGGGGTTGGGATGCAGCAGAGAGATCCGGCTACAAGCAACTCTCATGGCAGTGACGGACACCTCCGGGTAATCCATTTCATTGGTGACTTTAGGGTTTGATCTGCATATGAAGAAACTGTATAAAACTTGCAAAAATTTTGGTTTTACTGCATAACCATATAATATGTTTGATTCTACCACTCTACATCAGAATTTAACATATCTGTTGCTCTTTTTGACTGTCTTGTAAACTAAAGAAGTATTTTCTATAAACGTAATTGTAAAAAATCATTTAGTTCTGATAGAATTTGACGGAGTTTTCTGAAATCAGAAGAAATGAAAGATCAGGTAATAAAATGAAAATTGTTTTGGAGTTACAAGTACTCGATGTAGTTCATGTATAGCCTGTACTTTTTGACCTTCGAAATATTATTCTATTCATTTTTATTCTGTGTCTTTGTTCATATGTTTGACCGTTAGCTTAATTTGCAGGTGCAAGCAACAGTTACGCTAAGTTATGCACGCAGAAAACCAATGTATGCTGGTGTTTGCCCTAAGGCCAATGTGGGAATCCCTCGGAGGAAATGAGCTTCACTAGTGTAAATGTTGGGATCACCATTCTCTCCTAGGAGTTTTCCGTGGGTTCCGGCCCAAAAAAAAAAGAAAAAAAAAAACGCGAATCACTATCCTAGAAGCAATTTTCCATGGGTTCCAGCTCTTCCTTGCTTTACCATTAGAAGGTGAAAATGGCTGCATCAGCAGCGTCTGCTGAGAAAGAGATCAGCGGCAGATGGTGTTTGAGCAGCGGCAAGATGCTGAGAAGAGGGTTTGTGAGGGAGGAGGTTGAAAAGGTGAATCGAGAAAGGAAGAAGACACGGAGAGGCGAAAGGTGCTCTAACAAAATTAAAGATCAAGGCTCAATATTAGTTCCCCATCTCTTTATCTCGTTGTTGCGGTGTAAAATCTCTTTCAACATTTGTGCCGCATATTATTTTGTCTGTTAGGCAGCAACGAATGGCCGAGATTGAGGCTTCAAATTTATTCTACTGATGCGCTGCGCCCTTCAGCTGAGCTCGGATATTTGCTGCCCCATACTTGTCAATGAGTGTGCTTCTGTTCTCCATGTGGCTGTCCGGTGATCAGCAGGTGATACAGCGCCACTTTTGAATGAAGTCGGTGTATCTCGGGGTGTTTTGCCGACTCACCGGAGGTGTTTTGTGCAGAACTCAGACATCCCAATGACCCAGCACAAACATTCTCCAACTCCGGAGTTCTGCCACTGACTGAAGAAACTGTGCAACTTTCTCGAGAAGAAATGTGCAGGTGGTGGTGATGATGCTTTGCCGCCGTCTCCCAAATCGAGTTCTGCGCTTGCAGGTGTTTTGTTACAGCTTCGGTGGTTTGCAGCCTCCGTCCGTCGTGGCTGGTGAACAAATTTGTGGCTGATCTCGGTTGAGTAGATTCGACTCGAGTTGAATCCAAATCATGTTTTGCGTGAGGGTTCTTCTTGTTTTGTACTCTTAGTTGTTTGATAAAAATGTCACAGTGACAGTTGTCTCTTGAACTTCTCGAGATTAATTAAATGACATTGGGCTTTTATCTTATATTTCTTTGTGTTGGAGAAAACATAGTATGCTGCTTCTTCCGTTCATTTTTTGTTCGAAATGGATGTAATTGAAAAGTATAAAGTAATTGAATTTCGAACTTGAAATCTCAGATACCAACCAATTAAATTCTTTGCCACCTGCATTAGGAATAGTTGGTATTTTTTTGTAATCTTTGTTATCATTGATTAGTGCTATGATTTTGAATCCTTTACAATTGGTTATGGAAGCAAAACCTTGTATCCAATCCAAATACTGCAAAATCCAATCTTTTAACCACCCCCCATCCCCATGTGGAGGAACACAAAAGCACAGTAGATCCAAATGAGCAGCTATAGTTGAAAAAACAAATGGGTGGTGGTGCTTGTGTCCACGTCACCACCACTCCACCTCCACCAAAAACACACATTAGGTTTAGTAGATATCCTTGTGGGTCCCACTCCCCTCACATGTTCCCTTGTCCCTTTCACAGAGAGAGAGAGAGAGAGAGAGAGAGAGAGAGAGAGGCCTCAGATGTGGACATGTATTTAAAAACAAGGTGGGGGCCCAAGACAATGAACTCATGAGCAAAGCCATGTGTGTAAGAGAATTTGTACCTTCTTTTTCTTTATGTTTTTTTTAATCTTTTTTTTAATTGAATATTTAATATAAAATATATTTTTAGCTTTCTTTTTCTTTTTCCTGTTAAAAGCTGGAGGAGTTTGTCAGAAGCAAGTAAAGCTAAAAGGGCTGTGAAGGGGACAACATAGGAGAGGAGGAAGCAAGTGGAATTGAAATGATGGGCTATTATTAATGACTAAAGTTGTGCTAAATTTTGGAAAGGTCAGGGGTGTGGTAAGCCACACAAAAAAAAAAAAAAAAAAAAAAAAAAAAAAAAAGGGGGGGGGCGGGGGGCCAAGAACCATGTTAACTTGTCACACTTTTCCTCCTCCAATTTATTATTGCATGGACCAGGTCCTATAACCTCCCAACAAATGCCCCCATACATTTTTATGTTTCCCAAAATCATCTATAAATTTCTAGCATAAAATTTATTTTAAAGAGAACAAAACAACATTTTCAATAAATATTTAAAGATAAAAGTGGATTAATTAGATTCCCGCATGATGCTATTTTAAAGTGTGTGACTGGACTAATAAAATACATTTATATTATAATACTCACTCATCAATAATATATAAAAAAGATAATATTTTATACGATCTGTAACATCAGTAACACTTGTCCTTTTTCTTGCTACAGAGATGATGATATTTTAATAGTCTAGAAGATCAATAATACATAAAAATAATATTTTACACGACCAGTAATAACACTAACAGTGCTTGTTCTTTTCCTTGCTACATGGAGATGATGATGATGTTTCAGTAGTCTAGAAGACTTGGTCTACGTTGGAATGTCCACATCAGGTGTTATGTGGCAGCAGTGAGTCAGATGTTGCCCGTGGGGGACTCCAAGAAAGAAGAAAGAGAGAGAGAGAGAGAGAGAGAGATGTTACAAACGGAGCTTCTTCCAAATTTTTGAGTAAAAGGCTGCACGGATCTAGATGTTATGTTAACCAAAAAAAAAAAAGGGGGATTTGTTTTGGTGTCGGTTTCTTTCCTTCTTTTGGGATTCCGACCCACTTCACACGTTTCCCAACATATATATAACAAAAGGAAAAGGAAATAAAAAAAAAAGCTTTGAAAATGAAACAACATGTCAATATCAAATCTACACAAATTTCCAGTACCTATACTTTTCATCAGATCAATGCTTATCAACAACACTTTTCTCTTCTCTTTTTTTTTTTTTTTTTTTTTTTTTTTNCCTTAGTCTTTAATGTTGGCATAACATGATAAATAAATGCGATGCACCCCCATACTTTCCATAAATGCAACTCTTCCTGTACGTCCCAAATAGATGTGCATCTTTCATTCTTTACTCGTACGAAAACTTTTTACTTACTGTTTTGCTTTTTAATTTTTTTACTAAATATTTAAAAAGTGTTTATGAATTTTTAGAATGCATGGAATGTAAAATTTGTCAGAATAGCACTCAAGCACCAAGACAAGTAATTTTATGTATGTTTGTTCCACTAAAAATGAACTTAAAACATAGTGATTTGTCATAAATTGAATTCAGAAATAACTCAATTTTCTTATTTGATTCGTCATAAATTGAATTGAAATTGACTAGCATTAAAAAAGAGGGAGAAAAACAATTAAAAGACAAAAGAGAAATGACCAAAGACTTCACATTCAATGCATTAAACCCAAAAAAAAAAAAAAAGAGAAAGAAAAGGTGTAAGAGAAGAGAGGTCAATATTCAGAAACTTGAACCATGCATCCATATTTCAAAAAGAAAAAGAAGAAGAAAAAAAAAAAAAACACATGAAGCACACAGATTTGATAATCCACAGACAGAGAGACAAAGAAAAGCCAAAGCAGTTGAGTACAAGGTAATGAATAAGATGACAGAATGTTACACCTACCTTAGAGTCGAAAGCTGAGGCCATTATCTGGCTGCTGAAACAACTTCTCTCTGCTCAGACAAGTTGTAACCAACTGTGCGTTGTGGTAGAAGTTCGAAATGAAGCTTCTACTATTTGCTCGAACACAGTGCCGTTACGAGGACATAACACTATTGCTCATGTACTAGTGATTCTTCAAATAACTCTACTTAAAAACACTTCGTGAAAAGAGGAAAAAAAACACTTTTGTAGAATCTCCAGCCAGATGAGGTAGGTCCCAAGTGAAGAAAAAAAAAGCGCGCCGGGTTCATAATCATACAGCAAATAGTGCAAGTACAACTAGGACACAGAATATCTTACAAGCCAACTGCAAAGCATATTCCAAGCTACTTGGAGAAAGACATCAGTGTAACCAAAAGACATACAAACAATGATAAGAGAATTTAAAACACTTGGGTGTGTATACTGTTCGACCAATATCACCATTCTCCGACGAGTAACAACAACCTTTAACCACAACACTGTATTTGTAGCAAAATCTTCCACTAAGAAAAACAGAAACTTTTCCTCTGAATAATTTACCTGTTAAACTAAAACCACACTAAGAATTTACCTCATTTGTAGAGAGAGATATAACTAGAGTGTCCGGCGTTAAAAAAGGATGCACATACTGCATATGTAACTAATACAGCAACTCTATAATGTAACATTCAAAGGAACAAGGGAGATGCATGTTAAGCTGCGGTAACCACCCACCAGAAAAATATTTGAAAACAAGGGGGAGGGGGAGGGGGAGGGGAAGGGGAAATTGAGAGAAAAGTTTATGCAAACAAAGAACTTTGACAAACCAAGTTAAAGTTAATTACAGTGGGTTCATCATAAGAGGATGAAAGCCAGGTTTTCTTTTGAAAAAAGCAATTTCACTTACCGTCCATCACCTAAATCCGCATCCTCTGTTCTAACCAGCAACAATGCCTGAACCCATGGAAAATTGCTTCTAGAAGAGAATGGCATCTCAGCATTTACATTAGTGAGGCTCGTTACCTCCGAGGGATTACCAAATCGGCCCAGGGCACAGACCAGCATGCATTGAGCTTTTGCAAAAAACTCAGTGAAACAGTTGCTTGCACCTGCAAATTAAGCTATCAGTCATACATGTGAACAAAGGTAGGGAGAAAGTAAGTCGGCAGTATAATATTCCAAAGGTATGAATGTACAGGCCTTACTTGAACTACAGCGAGTACCTCAACTTCATGAGTTTTGATTTTACAACCGGACCTTTTTACTTTTCATTTAAAAAACTTCATCAAGTCCATCAAAACATTAAAGTTTCTGACATCTAAATTTCTAGATTACGGAATATTTTGTCAGAAGTGTTACAGATATTGTTAAATTCTGATACATGGTGTACTAAAACAAGCATACTATAATGTTCTGTATTAATAACAAAATTTTTTTGAAGTTCAGGTATCCATTTCAAAAGTGTGCTGTAGTTGGTAAGTTCTGTGCGTTTTTACTACTATTCAAAAACATAAGCAGTTCGAACCCTAAAGTCGCCAATGAAATGGATTCCTCGGAGGCGTTCTTCACTGCCATGAGAGTTGCTTATAACCAGGTCTCTCTGAATCCCAACCCCCCTCGGGCTCCTTCCTCTTCATAGCGCCACCTGGTACTTGGTACATCCTTCCCTGCTCCTCCATAAAAGCCTGGGAAGTGGCAACAGGGACTTGTCTTAAAGCTGCTGCAGCCAATCTGCTGTCTTTTCCTTCTGCATCTGTACTTCCTGGACCCGCATTGAGATCAAGACCTGGCCTAACCCACTTCCGACTACTTTCAGATCCACCGCTGTTGCTGCTTTCTGGAAGGCTGATCACATAAGGCCTCGAGTAATGGGCTGGGCCAGCACCAGCTGGGCCAACAAGCTGAGAAGCTATGGCGGCGGGAAAGAAAGAGTGTCCTACGGACATCGAGTCCGCATAGGTTGACCCCGCTGAGAAAGAGGTTGAGACGAGAGGGAAGCTGGAGCTGAAGCTGGAGCTGAACGGGAAGCCCGCGTACGGAAATGCTGTAGCTGGAGAAAAAGCCATGGTGGGAGATGATGAGAGTACCGGACCCCTATAGATATCACTTCCAAATGGGGCCCCACCAGCAACAGAGCCCAAAATCCTCTGTTGTGGTCCAGGAGCTGCCACAATGGGGTAAGGCTGCTCACCTCTCTCAGGTAAGAAAGATGGTATAGCAACAGCAGGTAAAGAGTTCCCAGTAGCAAACCATGAAGATACATTTCTCAATTCGTCATTGTTCATTCTGAGGGCTGAAGCAGGAGGTAAAAATGGCATGTTGCTGTTACTTTTTGCAATTTGGTTCCGCGGTGCAGGCTCCGCACCAACTTCATCAAGCTCAGGCCCGTTGTTCAGATCAAAGTCCCTCAAACCGTTAATCTCTGTAGTAGGAAATCTACGATTACTGTTAGTCAAGGATTGTACATTATCCGGACCTTCATCAACTCGATTCAAGTCTAGATCAAGCCCGCCACCAGTTGTTTTTGTCGGGGCATCAAGATTAGTGACGCTCCCTGATGCAGAGCCGGTTGTCTGAGCCGATCCCTGGGAGCCCATGTCTTCAAGAAGTCTCTCATCAGCCACATTCAGATCGATATCCAATATAGGGCGGCCATGCTTTCCACCAGCATCGGATCCTACGGTCTCCGATGCACCAAGTGGCATCTCCAGAACCTTCCGTGGTTCAGCAGGGCGAAAGGCGCTTGTCGCGGCAGAGCCTTTCCATCCAGGCTCAGCCTTACTCTTCAACAAGTTCTCCGGTGGGACAAAAGGTCCTTTAGCAGGGGCAGCTACTGTAATTGGAGCACGCAATCCACCACTCGGCAATGGTGATATAAAAGGAGAGAAACCATGCAAATGGACTCCCGTTGAAAATAGCGGAGTAGATGAGGTGGTAGTAGCTGGCTCACATTGGTGTGCATCGTCTGCACCAATGCCTTCATTTAAGTCAAAGTCGAGCCTAGTTGCAACATCTGGCTCAGACTTGGTACTCAGAGAAGATGCATCAGCTGATGGTCCAACTGCCTCCTTTCCGTCTTCATTCTTGCCTGAAAGCTTAGCACAAGCAGGTTTCACACATGGCTCAGTCTCTCGAGCAGACTCCGCTACTTTATTCTCCATTCTATTATTTCCACCAACTTGGTCAGGGATATTTGATGCAACAGGAGCTGTCTGTTCCTTCTTTTCATTAGTATTCAGTTCTGATTTGTTCACCTCCAAGCTAGCCGGCCTGTTAGATGGGGATTCATCAGCATTTGCTGGGTGAGGGCTTTTATCGGATCCAAATGAAGCAACGGTATCGACATTATCAGGTCTATCAATAGCATCTGCATGAACTGAAGATGGGGTATGTTGTTCAGTCGAGTTGGTAGCATTCTGTACTTCTCTGTCCTTAGCACATGATGAAGATTCCTCAACAACCAAATTATCAAATTTTCTGTTTGAGGCAGCAGCATTATCACATTTATTGTCCAAGGAGTTGGAAACAACATTAGAAGTGCCTGCACTGCCATCTCCTTCTGCAGTTTTTTCACAAGCAATATCTGTGTATTTACTTTCATTTGTTAACGGAATCTTCGATGCGGGCCCACAATCAATAGAATCATCAGCAGCCTGCTTACTAACAATGGATTTCTCCCTTTGATTATGGGCTCCATCACCTTCACACTCCATGTCAACTGGACCTGGCCTAGTAACATTCCCTTCTTCACCTTTTCCACTTGACTTAGCACAAGATTCGGCATTCCTATCAAGGCTCAAATTGGCAACAGGCAATTGTCCATTAGGCTCAGCAGTTTTATTTTCCTGCAAAGGCAAGTTAGTTTGTTGTGGCTCATCTCCACCCATAATTTCACCATTTCGCTCATTCTTTCCCGATTCAATCTTAGCAGCTTCCTCAGATTGTAAACGATCATGAACCTCACTGTTGCCACCACAAGGTTCTTCAACCACAGGCGAAACCCCAGGGGAATCAGATGGCGTATTCAAGCTGGATTGAGATATTTCCCCAGCAGCCACACTGGCAAGCAGATTCATTCCACCATCATCCCCAGCTGGTATCGGAGCAGTGCTGCTCTCAGCATATTGTGCACAACTTTCAATTAATGCATTTATAGAGCTGAAAGAATTTCTTGCACTGGGTTTAATCAAAGGAATTTTTGGAATATCTGAAGCCCTTACAGTTTCTTCAGCCTCGTCAGAACCAGCTGGTCCTTCTTTAGCATCATGGCTCTGAGATGGTTCTGTATTCACTTCTGTATGAGTATAAGAACGAGATGCATCACTTTTTACTTTCACCTTTTGATCACTATTCTCATTTCCAGGAGACACCGCTCTACTTACTGTAACTGATGGGTCCTCAAAAGCACTTCCAGAAGCACTTTGTACGGGGCTGCGACCAGGATTAGGAAGCCTAACGATCAACCTATGGCTGTTCCCCTGATCACCAGCTGCCGTATCAAGAGGTTTTTCACACACTAGTGCACCTTGTAAAGCTTTGTCCAATGAAGCAGTCCTGTTAGGAGAAGTGGACTTGCCTGAGATGCCTTCCTTCTGAGATCCAGAGACAGTTGTTCCAATAAGCCCATTGCTGGACCGCCGATGGCGTGATGAGCCACCAGAGGCTTTGCTCACATTCATCGACCCAGCGGTTGAACTCCTTGCATCCTCCTTCCAAGAAGACTGACTATTGTTTTGGGACTGACTAGAGCTGTTGCTTTTCTCCTCCTTTACTGTTGCCTGTGGGGTACTAACGGCTGCGGCACTTGAAGGTGATTGCAACTTTGATGAACTAGATACTAATGGAGTTGGCTTTGAATTGGAATCAGAGTGTCCAGGTTTACCGATCAAAGCTTTAGATGGAGGAGGTTGCGCTGAGGAACTTTTCGTGGTCAATTCAGTTGAAACCATTCGTCTATTTCCTGAATTAGAAACATCTGAAAAACCCGGTTTTCCAGGCCAAGCAACAGGCTGGCCTGCCACTAGAGATTTTGCATCATTAACCTTCATTTCAGCATCTACTCGTTTCTTCCAAATATCAACCAGGCTCCTTGCTTTCTTCTGAATTTCCAAGTTTTTATGGCTTCGCAAATGGTTCACCGATTTCCCGATATTACAAGTCTGTAAAGCATTAATATTAACAGGCAATTTATCAAGCGCTCGAAGCAGAGCCAGTAGAAGTTCTTCTACACCTTTATCACTTTCCTTAGGGCTAGTATTATCACCAGTCTTTCCTTTGTGTGCCTCTTGAAGCCAATCGTCCAAAACTGGCAGACCCCTTAGCTGCACGAACTTCCCAAGGCAATCATACCTATCAGTGGCTGCAATAATATCCGCAAGCATTACCTTACCAGCCAAATCTATCTTTTTCTCAGTTCTATCCACAACTATCAGGTTGACTAGTCTCTCAACTGCTTCAGCATTCGAAAGCCCTCCTTTTTCAGTTATTTTACCAATTTCAGCCCTCATATTTTCAAGTTTAATGCTACTAGAATCAGCATCTTCTGGTTTGGTGGAACGTTCCCGCTTAACAGGATCTGGGCCTGATTCGGCCCGGTCCCTCTTCTTTCCCTTCCCCTGTGACGGGAAAGAGGAGCTGCTATTTTGTACGGTATCTGAGCTGGATTTCAACTGTTGTGTGGATGACGGACTGTTCGCTGATGGTTTTGGTGAACGCCCGCCAGATTGCACTGCCGCATGCATTTCTAGTCGCGTTCTGTCTAAAAGTCTATCTACTTCTTCCTGCCGTTCCTGAGGCCCAAAAAGGAAAAGAGAACATCATGCACAATCAATATTACTTACAAAGATCCAGATATATTACTTCAGTTACTTCCTCAGAGTTCCAAAATTAGAAATATTGTTTTGTGCAGTGTGGCAATTAAATCCTTCCATTAATCAACCCTATAACCAGAACGACATGCTGAATCATCAGTAAATTTACACCTCGAAAAACCAACATATCAGCAAATCAGACGATAATGCTGATGTAGCATTTGAATAATGGAAGGACTTAATAGCTGAAATTGAAAGTTTGGCACAATTGAAATTGGGGTCAAACTCCAAGAAATGAGTTCATAAATACCTACTTACAGTACTCAAATAGTCAGAGCAGCAAGCTTGTATTTAATATATTACCCCATTATTATATATAAAATGGTACAGGAGAAGCACTTACATTAATATAATCCTGATCGGTTAGCCACCATAAGCACTTATTCTCAATATCATACACTCGCCTACACACAAATGAGGATATCCCAGGTGGGAGTTCGACGCCCTTACGTAGAAAGGCAACCTTACAAGGATGAAGCAAAGAGGCAGCAGATACAACGTCTTTATGGAAAGAATAAAAGACCTCGTTTGGTGCAGCGTCAAGTGTAATACCCTTAGCAAGCTTTATATCAGCAGGTCGGTAAAGCCAATTCACACATAACTTAAGATAATCTTCCTCACTTGATCTGAACCAGCGTATTATTCCAATGAAAGGTGGGGCATTTCCAGCCTGGAAAAGAGCACAATCACCAACTCGAATCTCACGCCCGTCCTACAAAAAAGGGGGGGAAAAGCAAGTTCATAGTGAATATTGGAAATGTTACAATAAATGTACATTTTTGTGAAAGAAATAGGTGAGTTTGGTCAAATTAAAAGAACAGAAATTGGCACAAGAATGGAATAAAAATGTAAGTCCAAAGAAATTCTTCAGGAAAAACTTTTGATGACCAGCATGATAGAATAAAGCAAATTATACCATGAACGCACAGTAAAGACAGGAGAAAAATGCTAGGAAATTCAAGGGCACAAAAACACAAATGATAGCAAAGAAAGAGAGAGAATGCAAATTTATGGTCAAGAGCTTGTCTTTATGAGCAAAGTTTAAAACGAACAAGCAAATAATTGATAAAAGCCTGAAGTCACAAAAAAAAGAAAGCTTGGGAACTATTTTGGTTGGGAGCGAAATGCAAAAAGACACATTAGTTTGGCTGAACCTTAAAATGTACTGCTTTATTCCAACATTAAAGCTCAACTATTTATGTCAAAGGTGCCTTTAACAACCAAGCACAATTTGTAACCCAAAAAGGCACAAATTGTAACCCAATATATCATATCGTTAATACGTTTGAAGCAAATGTATTCAATGGTCTGGCAGATCAAGTTTCTAAAATTGGATAGAGCAGCACAAGGTATATGTTTCTTGTACATTAATATTAGCAATACCTAGGCAGTACCAAATATCCCTGAAAGCATTTATTTGGCCGAGTTTCTCATCTTAGCTACTGAAAAATAGCTACATAAATCAAGCTACTGTTGGCAAAAAAAATTGGATGTCAGAACTTATAAAGTTGGATGTCAAAGATGAGAATATCCTATTCCCTAAAGAGTCATGCATTACCTCAACCCACTGATCTCTACATCCAGAATAGGTTTGTATTAACAATAATGTAGCTTAGGAGTCGCAGAAAGCCAAAATGATACAATTCAATGCTAGACTCATGCAAGTAATACAATAATGACAAAATATAGGCAATCAAACAAGAAGTAAGTGCAAAAAGTAGATAGGAAAAATGGCAAAGGATAAGGATCGAAGATTACAATGGACAGATAAGGAAGATGGATAAAAAGGTGTGTAAAACTCGATTAGCCTAAGAACAACAAAATATCTCTGCATTATTAGAGACCAATAGTCCACCTTCACAAGCTAATGACCTGTCCTCCCGACCAATAAGATGGATAGACACAAACCAATGTCCAGAAACTAAACAAAACTTGTATTCATTCTCGGGCATCTCCATAGGATGGATAGCCAGGGGATGTATGGCTTAAACCAGCACCTGTTCCCCCTAAACTAAAATATCATCTTAGCTTAGGTCATCTTCCTTAAAGTTATCTTGCTTTATTAAAAAGCACTCAAGAGTGGCAACTAAAATCTTATCTTAGTTGGATAGCCTTGCAGCAAGTTGAAACTGAAGTGCACAGAAGAGAAATATCCCCAATACCAAGAAAACAAACCAACCTAAACTAGCAAAAAGACCCTCCTTTCAATTCTACTGAGGCACATCCCTAAGTAATCAATATCATAAGCTTTGGAACTCGCAGAATTACACAACTTGATGATGCATAAAACATCCAACACGCATGTAGCAAAAGAAAGTGTCAATCATACTGCTAAACGATCGACCTGTCAAATCGAATAAGTGAATTAAAGCGTGGGAAATTGAGAACCTAAAAGAGACCCCACATCCCCAATACCAAAACTGGCCACAAAACTCAACAAGGTAAACAACGAACAAAAGGGACGGATAGCACCACTACAACACGCCAAGCTCGAACCTTTCCCATGATTCGAATATGAGATCGACCGAAAACCTAATAAAAGCGGTACCTTTAGGAAAGAATCAGGCGCGGAGGGATGGGAATTGGAGGGGGAAGGGTTGATTATTGCCCCCGGCGGCGGAGGAATCGCTGCGGCTGGTGCTGCTGTAGCGGGCGCAGGCGCTGGCCACATGTGCCGAAGCCGCTTCCTCTCCTCACCTTCCACCCGCCCATGCATAGCCTTGCATCTTCCCAGCTAGGGTTTGCTCCGATCCCTCCCGCGGCGCGAACCATCAATCCGGGGGCACTCAATTCCACCTCCCGCGCCCCAATCGCATCGAAACCCTAGATTCGTCCCGCTTCGCCGAGTCGCGCACGCGCGAAACCCTTTCCCATCGGCAGATCCAGGGGGCCGCAACGGACCTACACAAACCCTAATCGGGGAGCTCCGGAGATCGAATTGGAGGGTTGGGTGTTGGGAATTAGAGATCGGGTTGTGGAAGGGGGAGGAGACGAGCGCGAGAGAGAGAGAGAGAGAGAGAGGGGGGCGAACGCGTGGGGAGAGAGAAAAGGGTGGGTTGAGGAGAGAGAGAGAGAGAGAGAGAGAGAGAGAAGAGCGGATTCGGAGGGCGAAATCGGAGTATTTGAGGAGTGATTCGGGTCGCGGATTTCGCGATCGAGGAGAGAGAGAGAGAGAGAGAGAAAGAGAAAGAGAGAGAGAAAGAGAGAGAGAAATGGGGGGGAGGGAGCGTACTTTGTAGAAAAAAAAAACGGGGCAGTTCGGGCAGTTCGGGCAGTTCTGGCGCACAAGGAAGAGGATTCTGATTCTCAGGAGCCGGGAACGGAAATTATTTGGCTGGACCTGGTCCACCACATCTCACAGGTGGACCACCCAAGCGTCCTCTTCTTCATTTTGATTGAAATAAATGCACTTTATAACTCTCCCCGAACCCGTTTGATTTCGAGTGCTATGCGCTGTATATTTGTTAATCTAATTTTGCAAATTTATATTATTATAAACTTTTATAAAACGTAAATGTGTACTTTCAATAATTTTAATCACATTTTTTTAGTTTATTTACAGATAGCGGCGTAATGATTTCAAAATTTTTATTTATCATCCAAAATTTTAAATATTTTATAATTAAACGCTGCTAATTTTTGATTGATTGATTGATATCTACAGAGGACGGTCCACGCGATAGATTGTCCTTTTGGGTGGATCCCACCAGGTGGGGTTTGGTAAACTGCACACGTGGCGGCCAACTACTGGTTAGGCCGATGCTGAGTCACTCACGGAGCCCGTGACTTTAATTGGGGGGGGTGAGATCTAACTGGGCCTCGGCCCATATAAGAGTCCAATCTCCGTTACTGGGCTAAATTTTGGCCCATCATTAGAATGAGCCGAAAAAGCCCAGTTAATGAAATAAATGTATAAATAAAAGAAGCTTCCATTCAGTGGTTTGGGCCCGATTTTTTTGTTTATTATATGATTTACGTGAGTAACACTTTTGGCTCTCAAATTATGTGGGTAACATTCTGATTCTCAAATTTTAATTTGTTATAATTTTTAACTTAATTTTTTTTTTATAATTATTAAATCAAGTTACACAATCCAATTTTCTTGATCGAATAATGATGTGTTGCTGATGTGGTATCTTAGTCATTATCATATTAGTAACCACAGCACTACCATATCAACAATACGTGACCATTCAGTTAACTAATAATACAATGAGATTTAACTGCAATAATCTGGAATGCTTGAATCGTAAGTTGCAATAAATTAACGTGAAAGGGTCGAAGCGTTACATGTACAATAGTTTGAAGATAAAAAATGTAATGTAGTGTTTTGCGTTCTTTAGTACGCCCATAGGATTCTTAACCTTACAACCTCATCCTGAACTAACCTAATATCACTGACCGTCTCTAGAGAAAGTGGCAAAGGGTTTGGTGGTTGGTATCCGAGATCAAGAGGTCGGAGAATTCGTGTTCCAGAATAAAAATTACTGTACTAGGCAATGATTTTTTAGCAAGAAATACTCAAACCAAATCTTTTTATTGCGTAGATTAAATTTGAATTCAAATTCGAATAACTAATTAGTTTCCATATGTTGGCAATTAAACTTGCCTAGTTATCTTCCACCATGTTTGTTCTTTCCCTCATTGGTCCTAAATACAAGTAAACGCTTACTATTCCCATTTATTTGCTGGATCAGGTCTACCACGTGTCTGTGGACCGCCCGCGCTATTTACCATGTATTTCATTGCTTCTTTTCATTATCTCATCAATGTTAAATAAATAATCACCTTTTGTTATGATGTTCAATAATATTATTTGATGGATAACATAAATATTTTACTTAAATGGCTAAAGAATTCGATAAAACAGTTTTAGAATCTCTAAAAGCAAATAAAATTTCTACGTGCTTAATTGAGATCTAAACGCGTGGATTGATATATAGCCAAAGATTTAAATTTGCCTATTATATTTTTAAATGTTTAATTTTTTCCAAAAAGTTGGAATGGTAAACGTGTCAGTTTGACTGGTTTATAACTTTGAGAGAAGATATAATTTATAAATAAAAGAAAAACTGATACACACGCGACAGCGAATCAGAATTTTCAACAAGGCGTCGTAGGGAGCTTTCCATTGAAGTTTTTTGAAAATAATGCCACGAAAGAGTGTGCAAACTGATCTATCAAAAAAAAAAACTCTTCTAATTCCTTCTTCACATTAATGCACACTATACTACTTAAGGAAATTTATTAATTAATGGTATTAACTTTGGTAATATTATACACCTTCTCCATAAAACCATTTCATCCTACATATATCTAAAATATATGTCAAAAAACTCTCTCTCTTTCTCTCTAGATCTCTCTCTATATATATCTAAATCTCTCATCTCCATGGCTAAGGAACCACACTCTCTCCACAACAAACACCACCATGCAAACATGTTCATGAAGAAAAAAACCACCACCTCATTCCTACTATGGCTACTCATAGTGATCTCCTTCATCTGGCTCCTCTCTCTCATCACCACCACCCCTCTAAAACCCCAAAAAGATGATCACCACAACAGCACTGAGCCAGTAATGGATACTTGTGATGCATATAATGGTACATGGGTGAGGGAATTATATAACAAGGTGGTCTACACGAATGCGACGTGCCCGAGTTTACCGGAGTCGAAGAACTGCGCGAAATACGGGAAGGAGAGCGAGTTCCTGAGGTGGAGGTGGAAGCCGCACGGGTGCGACGACGTGCCGCGGTTCGACCCGACGACGTTCCTAGATGTGGTTAGAGGGAGGAGGATGGCGTTCGTCGGGGACTCGGTCGCGAGGAATCAGATGGACTCGCTTCTTTGCCTCTTATCTCAGGTGTCTCTGAAGCGCTTTCCATTTTTCTTTTTTTTATAGTTACGTCAGTATGTTACAACACTGGCTCATACATTTTCTGAATATCATAGATATTTTGATATCATAAAATACACTAGTTTTTGAGAATTAACTTGTTATTTGTAAGATATATATATAATCCATCAAAACACGTACGTTTTTTTTTGGAATGAAATTAAATAGAATTCAATTGGTTTCAGTTCATAATTAAGTATTCAAATGAATATATAATTTTGTTTTGGAATGGATATTGGATTTGAATGGAATGTAAGTTTGTATTATTATTGTTTTGAAAGAGATGAAAATTGATTATTTCATTGTGCCTATATTAGAATAATATAAGAAAGCTAATTATTTAACTATTTTTAGAAGTGTTTTATATATGCTATGATTTATTTTAACTACGTACTAGCTAGCAAAAAAATTCTCATTGTTTCAATATCAAATAATGAAATTTGGTTTGTATTATATATAAAAAATCCAAATCGAATATCTCCGAATAAACGGATAAAATCCAACTAATGTTATTTGTTTTTATTGTTTTGAAAGAGATGAAAAATTAATTACTTCATTGTGCCTGTATTAGAATAAATAGTAACATCGAGAGCTATTTTAACTACTTTTACAAGTATTTTATGCTACAAATTAATTAATATATTGTAACTACATACGTATCAAATAATGAAATTTGGTTTGTATTATAAAAAAATCTCATTGAATATCTCCGAATAAACGAATAAATCCAATTATAACATAGGATTTGAGAATCTACATTGTTACAAAAACAATCCATTAATGAATCCATTAATTTACATATATACATTCCTAAAACTCATTTTCTAAGTATAATTACTTACTCTCTTTTCCTCACAGGTAGAGATCCCAATTGATGTGTACAAAGATGCAGAAGATAGATTCAGGACATGGCATTTCCAATCACACAATTTCACACTGACAATGCTATGGACCCAGTTCTTAGTCGAAGCTACCGAGCGCGACATCAACGGCTCGTCCTCGGGGGGTTTCGACCTACGCTTGGACCGAATCGACGCGAATTGGTCCAGCAAACTTCGTCGAATCGACTCCATAATCATCTCCAGTGGCCACTGGTTCTTCAGAGAAAACTACCTCTACAAAGGTGACAAACTAGTAGGGTGCACATTTTGCTCCGCGCCGAATGTTGAAGGCCTCGGCGTGACTTTCGCGGTGAGGAGCGCTTTTCGAACGGCGTTTAAGTTCCTGAGAAGCTGCGACCGCCGCGAGAAGAAGCTGCTCATTGTGCTGAGGACATTTTCACCTGCACATTTTGAGAATGGGGCTTGGAATGGTGGGGGTCACTGCAACAGGACCAGGCCATTTAGTGAGGAGGAGATGATGAGCCTGAGTGGGATTAACTGGGAAATAAGGAATGCTCAGGTTGGAGAAGTTGAGAGGTTAAAGGGATCAGGTGAAAAGTTTGAGGTGTTGGATGTGACTAAGGCTATGCTTATGAGACCTGATGGGCACCCTGGGACTCACTGGAACAATGAGTGGATGAGGGGGTATAGTGATTGTGTGCACTGGTGCATACCTGGTCCAGTTGATTTGTGGAATGAGCTTTTGCTAAAAGTGCTCATCCAAAACAAAACAAAAAGAGTGGTTAGTGTGAGTGAATAATAAATTCATGTAAATTAATTGTCATACATGTACTTTTTGTTACTCTGCATGAGAAACTCTTTTTATTTATTTATTTAATAGAGTTAATATCATACAAATCGTTGCAAACGTAGTGACTAGCAAATATGTTGCTATAAAGTTCAACTTTTATATGTTGTCTCTATAAAAGTTCTGATATTTTCAAAATATATCTCTGGTGTTAGAATCCGTTAGAACATTTTAGTTAATCATAGATTTAATATTTAATCTTGGTTAGTTTTTGACATTTTTATCTTTATCATATTATATTATTATGATTTTTGGAGGGACATATTTTGTGATGATAAAATTGAAAATATAAATGGTTCTCTAAAGGTAACAAATCAGAAAGATATATTTAAAAATATTAGAACTTTGAGAGAAATATTTAAAAATATTAGAACTTTTATAAGAATAATATATGAAAGTTGAACTTTGTAGAGATATATTTGTCATTCACTATATTTGCACGGAGCTGTATAAAATTAACCCTATTTAATAACTTTAATCTCCAAATTAAGGTTGCTCACAGGGGCATTTTAGTCCAGAAAATTTTCAAATTTGGACGAACAGTGCTGTAAGAATGGGACAAGGTGAACTGGTTTTACAAAAATAACCCTTATAGGAGAATTATTATTATTTTTTCCATTAATGTCAAAAATTGTGAAACAATTTTAATAAAAATGAATTAGTGTAAAGTTCTTTAGTGGAAAGTTCTCTACTACCTGTTTGGTTTCGAGGTTAAGGGATGGAATAACAACCTTAACCCTAAGGGGTGGAATAACCCTTAGGCTGCGTTTGGTTCGGGTATAAGTAAGAACTGCTATGTTTTCTAGGATAGGTACAAATTCAGGTATAAGCAGGAAACTAGACCAATTTTGCGTTTGATGAAAATAGGTTGTTCCTAGGAATAAGACAAATAGTGTTTGGATGGTTAGATTGAACAAGAGGAATAAGAAATTATAAATAATAAATTAATAATATAGATGATCTAATTAATAATAATAATTATTATTATTATTAATTATTAATAAATAATAATACTTATTAATTATTCTTATTAATTAATTATAAATAATAAATTAATAATATAGATGATCTAATTAATAATAATAATTATTATTATTATTAATTATTAATAAATAATAATACTTATTAATTATTCTTATTAATTAATTATAAATAATAAATTAATAATATAGATGATCTAATTAATAATAATAATTATTATTATTATTAATTATTAATAAATAATAATACTTATTAATTATTCTTATTAATTAATTATAAATAATAAATTAATAATATAGATGATCTAATTAATAATAATAATTATTATTATTATTAATTATTAATAAATAATAATACTTATTAATTATTCTTATTAATTAATTATAAATAATAAATTAATAATATAGATGATCTAATTAATAATAATAATTATTATTATTATTAATTATTAATAAATAATAATACTTATTAATTATTCTTATTAATTAATTATAAATAATAAATTAATAATATAGATGATCTAATTAATAATAATAATTATTATTATTAATTATTAATAAATAATAATAATTATTAATTATTCTTATTAATTAATTATAAATGATAAATTAATAATAATATTGATTATCTAATTATTAAGAATAAAAATTATTAATAATTAATAATAAATAATAATAATTATTAATTATTAAGAATTAATTATAAATAATAAATTAAAAATAATATCTATTGTCATTAAGAATAAATAATAATTATTAATAAAAAAATAATGAATATTATTAATTATTTATAATTAATTATAAATAATAAATTAATAATAATAATTATCTAATTATTAATATTTAATTATAAATAATAAATTATTTAAATTATTTAATTATTGAAGTAATAAATAATGATTTAAATATATTAATTAGATTAATTAATAATTTACTGCCATTAAAATTAAATTTAGATTTTAATTAATCTTGTTCTCATCCAGGAACAAGCTTGTTTCAGGAAACAGGTGGAACAGCAATTCCAGCCTCATACCAGCTAGTTCCAGATTTCCGGGAACTACTGTTCCCGGGAACCAAACGTTGCGTTTGGGAACAAAGGGGGGAACAAGGGCTTATTCCCCCCTTGTTTCCAAACCAAACACTACCTTAATCTCGAAATTATTTCCAAACATTCAATTTGGGGAGTAGGGTTAGCTAACTCTACCCCACCCCAACCAAACATTATTTTCTATTTATAATAATCTACTATCCTTCTTATCCCACATACTCCGACCAAATATTATTTTATCTATACCTGAACTAAATCCAATTCTCAACTAGACACAAAATTACTCTAGCTCCACCTTAACCCCGAACTTAATCTTATTCCTGGAATAACAAGTTTTTACTTAACCTGAACCAATTTAAAACCGTTCGTCTCCAAATCAACGGCCGAGATTGCGTCATCCTCGGTCATCACTCCTCATCCCGTAGCTCTCGGGTTCGCAAACGCAACACGCCAGTGTCATTTTACTAAAATACCCCAACATTTCCCCTTAATGACACCGCACTAAAACGATATCTTCGTGTATTTAAACGACAAACACTGAGGGTATTTTCGTCGTTTAATAGGAATCTCGCGATCACTTTCGAGGGCTATAAGAGAGAGAGAGAGAGAGAGAGAGAGAGAGAGAGAGAGTAGTGGTCAAGTGCGAAAACGAAGAAGAGAAAAGGGGGAGGAGACGGAGAGAAGTTCCCGAACCCTAATTCTCCTCTCCCTGAATCCCTTTCGAAGAATTTCCTTTAAACTATTTAGGGTTTCATCAACGAATTCGAAATGGTTAGCATTTTTTTTAGCTAATTTTTTGGCTCCCGATATCATGTTTCCCTTTTTCCCCTCTTGTTTTGGTTAATAATCGAAGTTGTTTGACTGAATATCTGAAATTTTGTTAATTATTGTTATTTTAAGTTTTTATTTGNGGGGGAGGAGACGCTGGTGTGTGGGAGGGAGAAGAAGGCAAGGACCCCCACGGTGTTGATCCCGCAGCCCGGCGGATCTCGAGCGCGGCGGCGGCGGCGGGGGGGCGGCCCCGACGAACGAGGCCGCGGACGAGGGTGCGGCGTTGGCGGCGGCAGCAGCGGCGGCGAAGCTCTGCCGCGGCGATGGCGCCCCCGAGCCGAGCTCTGCCGCGGAGCTCGGGGGGCGCCGCGGCACGCACGGGGCCGGTGCACGCGGCGGCCTGCGGGCGTCGGGGTCGAGCGGAGGCGCGGGGGAGGTCTGGGTCGGCCGAGCTCGAGGTCGGCCGGTGCACGCCAACGCCTCCCTTTCCGTCGCCGTCGCCGCGGAGGAGGCGCACGTCTACCCGGCGGCCTCGCGCGGGCGCTCGCTGTCCCGGCTGGCCGGGTTCTTCATAATGGTGTAATGGTGCACCATTACACCATTAATGGTGAAAAATTACACCATTAATGGTGTAATTACACCATTAACGGTGCACGCGGCCTGCGGAGCGGAGCCGTGGGTGGAGCTCCGCCGGGCGTAGCACGAGGAGGGGGATGACGACGACGGCGGCGGCGGCAGGGTCTGCTGCTGCTGCTGCTGGAAGAGGATGCGGGTGGCGGCGGCGGCGGCGTCGTTGGCGTCGTTGGAGGAGCGAGGGGAGGGGAGGGCGAGGCCGGCGGAGACGGAGGCGAGGGAGGGGTTGACGGCGTGGAGCTCGTCGGGCTTGTGGGCGAAGAAGCAGACACGGCGGGCGCAGCCGGTCTCGTCCTTGCAGAGGCAGGTGCGGTACTGGGCCGAGTGGAGCCAGGACTCGAACAGCCGGTCACGAGGAGGGAAGAAGAAGAAGAAGAAGAAGAAAAGAAGAGGGAAGAAAAAAAGGTGCTCTAGCAGGAGGAAGAAGAAGAAGAAAAGGAAAAGGAGAAGAAAAAATTGCTCCGTCTGGCCTTCGCTTTTTTTTTCCGGCGGAAAAAAGAAAGAACGAGAGAACGAAGATGAGAGAGAAAGAGGAAAGAGAAAAAGTAATAAGGGTATTTTGATCAGTTTGCTGAAAAAGCGGACCGAATTTGCAAAAAAGAAAAATGTGGCCCGATTTTGTAAAAGCTCAAAATAAGTGAATTTTTTACGCAAATTGGCCTAGTTTATATTCTCTAGCTGATTAATTTAAAACCGTTCGTCTCCAAATCAACGGCCGAGATTGCGTCATCCTCGGTCATCACTCTCCTCATCCCGTAGCTCTCGCTTTCGCAAACGCAACACGCCAGTGTCATTTTACTAAAATACCCCAACATTTCCCCTTAATGACACCGCACTAAAACGATCTCTTCGTGTATTTAAACGACAAACTCTGAGGGTATTTTCGTCGTTTAATAGGAATCTCGCGATCACTTTCGAGGGCTATAAGAGAGAGAGAGAGAGAGAGTAGTGGTCAAGTGCGAAAACGAAGAAGAGAAAAGGGGGAGGAGACGGAGAGAAGTTCCCGAACCCTAATTCTCCTCTCCCTGAATCCCTTTCGGAGAATTTCCTTTAAACTATTTAGGGTTTCATCAACGAATTCGAAATGGTTAGCATTTTTTTTAGCTAATTTTTTGGCTCCCGATATCATGTTTCCCTTTTTCCCCTCTTGTTTTGGTTAATAATCGAAGTTGTTTGACTGAATATCTGAAATTTAGTTAATTATTGTTATTTAAAGTTTTTATTTGATTTGATGCATCCTCGATCATTAATTTAGCTATGCTTTTTAGGAGCGGTTTTTTGGTGAGTAATTTATTTATTTTTTAGCTCAAATATGTCACTAATTTAGCCGGTTATCACTGTTTAGGTGGATTAATCTTCTTTTTTTGAGAAAAATATCGTTTTTTGGGTTTATAAAGAGTAAATTTTTATTTGTTTTGATGCATGTAATATTTGTGGAAATAATCTATGAGCTTGAGGGTGTAAATATACTCATCAATAATCTATAACGTTGAATACCTATAGGATTTTGTTGGTTATTTAAGCTATGTATATATTAGCACTTAGCATGGATTATTATGGAGAGATTTTGTGAAAATTATAGATATTCTGTTTTTGTTGCCTCTCTCTAGTTTCATGAATTTAAGTTAGTTTGTAGTTCTTAGTGCTTCCTAAATGAACTCCGTCGTTGTTCACAGCATAAGCTGGGAAGAGGAAACCGCGATAAAGTCCAACAATTTATGGCAATCACTGGAACCAGGTAGTGCTTCTTAATTTATTCTTCTTAGATACATGTTACGATCAGTTCATTACTACTGAGTTGTGAGATGACTAATTTACTGCTTTTATTTTAGGATGGTATCCAATCTGAACTTAATGTTTCGACACCTCATTTTAGCTAATATGTTTAGTATTCAGCATTTAATAGTCCCATGTAACTTTATGGAACCAAGCAATTGTGATAGTCTTGACATTTTTACAATGTCCCTTTACGTAAAGAAGGAGAAAAGAGTAAAACTGATAAAATGGTAGCACGATTAAGAACACTAGTGACATATCCAGCTTAGTACCGGACTAACAAATCTGGTGTTTGATGATTTATGTCATTTGATGTTTTACTATTCACGTATCAAGTGTAATCAATTTATTGGAATTTGGAAGTATGAGGTGTGTTGCAATATATAAGCACCTATTTTAGTTTCTTATTGCTTACTAGCTACATTATAAACTATAATGTACATTACATTTCCTAAATCAATTAGAGAATTGCTTCTAAGCATCGGTTTCTTCATTCTTCAGTGAGAAGGCTGCCCTTCAGGCATTAAAAGCCAGCGATTGGCACCTAGAAGGGGCTTTTGATATTTTCTACAGCCAACCACAGATTAGAGCTGTGATCGACTCTAGACATCTTGAAGAGCTCTACAATAGATACAAAGGTACATTTCCTAAGCAAAATGGCCCAGATCTCTTCCTGTTTAAGCAATTTTTCTTACATTTTCTAAGATTCCCGAGTTTAGATTGTTATGACTTTTGCTCATGGAAACTTTTTAGGTACTAAGTTGTTTGTCTATATATTTTGCGGAACATTATGTATTTATACTTTGTAATTCCAGTATGTTAGTTAATACTTGGTACTTTCTCATTGAATAGTTGACTGCCTGATTCTCCATTGTAAAATGTGGGATTGAGCAAGCCCATGCAGTTTTATTTTCAAGCTAGGTTTTTGCAAACTCGGGTGTTGCCTGGTTTATTTCAAATGTGTAAGCCGCAAGCTTGAACTAGCTTGTGGACAAGTTCTATACTGTACTTTCCAAACTAATTTCATATAGTGTGCTTATTCTTGCAAAAGTAATGCAGATGTTGGTAATTTGTTCTTTTTTGTCTTTTCCTTTTCCTTTTAATTTCTTCAAACTTTTTCCATCTTCTATGCTTTTATTACTCTGTATTTTTGTTTCTATTGATTTTATTTGTTTTTTCTTTGCAGATCCATATGCTGATATGATTCTGGTTGATGGTATAACTCTTCTTTGCAATGATTTGCAGGTATGTATTATGTTATTTATTACATAAGTTTTTGTCTCTTTTTTTTAGTTAGAGTTTATTTTTATGTTTCGCAGCTTGTAAGGTGTTTCTTTTGTTTGGTTTGCAGGTGGATCCTCAAGATATTGTAATGGTGCGTGCTTTTACCATATCTGTCATGCGTTTTTCTTCGCCAGAGCAACTATCATTATGATCTGGCTATATCAGCTTTGTGTAGTTGTCTGCTATTGTGTTGACATTGGTTATTTAGTATCTAATAAATCGTGAGCATTTGGGTTGTTGCTGACCAAATTGATTTCAGATAGGACCGGGATTTTAAGTGGCTTTTAGGCATCTTTCAATTCTTTCTTTATGTACTCTCCACAAAACTAGATTGTAGTGTGCTCCAGTGTTCTGGACACTTCTCAGTCCTCACACTTGACGCTATAGCAATTTAAGTTGATTCTTGGCTCCGTTTATTCATTATCTCTGTCCGGTCTTGCTTATAAAATGTGTTCATCTTCTTGCCAAGAAATTTCCGGGGTGGTTTCTTTTTTGTTTTCTTTTTGTTTTTTCCCTTTTGGGTGGGGGGGTTAGGCTGGGCTGGGTCGGGTTTAAGGATATCTGTTGCCCAGACTATAATTATCAAAAAAAAATTTTGTGTATTGTGGCTAAATCTTAACCAAGGAGGAATTTAATTGTGCTCTCCGTGTTGTATGCATAAGCAAAACATGGTCCTGGCTTGGCTCTGTGAGTTTGAAATTTCGGCTTGAGCCTGATCAATGTTGTCTATGAGCCACTTGGGAAGTGCATAAAAATGACACATGCAGCCTCAAAAACTGTCCATACGTTTACAGAGGATTGCATGAGATGCAAGTTTAGATGCAAGTTCGGATTGATTTAACCACGCCTATTGATGGGATCAGATCTCCTAATTATGACAAATGTAGGTTGGTACAGGACCATTACTTGATTTTGCTTGTTAGGAACTGCTGAAATTTAATAATCTCAATCTTCGATTTCGCCATTCCGATCAGATAAATGGTAGATTGGATGACAATCTTTCCAAATCTTGTCGGGTTCATAAAATTGGCTAATTTGCTAATTAATTGAAAACTCACTTATATAACATTTTCAAGGTGCTGTATGATATGGGTTTGTCTGTTCACAACAGTTGGTGGTATCTTGGCATATGAAAGCTGCTACTATGTGTGAGTTCTCACGGCAGGAGTTTATTGGTGGTCTCCAATCGCTTGGGTGAGAATTGGTCCCTTTACGTTGGTAGATCATTTTCATCTTCCGCCTAATGTTCAATTTTTTCCCTCTTCCAAGCAATTATTTATTGGACTAAAATACAAACATCTGTTGCAGGATAGATTCCATTGAAAAGTTCCGTGAAAAGCTACCAGCAATGCGCGCTGAACTGAAGGATGAACGTGAGTATCTACTTTTCTTTAGAAGATTTACCAAAACCTTGTAGTACTTGCCCCTTGAAACTAGAATCTAAATAAAGAAATCATATTATAAGGGCTTTTCCGAAAGTATCATGTTACTTTTCATGTCATGCCATTATTATGATAATTTTGGTTGAATGATTCTTTTTTATTTTTTCCGTTGAGTGGTGCTAACTTTTTTCTCCATTATCCAGAAAAATTCCGTGATATATACATCTTCGCATTCTGTTGGGCCAGGGAAAAGGTATGGCCTACACTTAATGCCATTGTCAAACTTTGCAATTTTGAGGTCCTCCATTAACCTGAAAAAAAATCTAATTACTTACGCAGTTGCAATTATAGAAATCCTTTTTTTTTGTAGAGTCATCAACATTTCTATTGAAAACTATGCTTTGCATAGTGGTTTCATGTGCATCTTTGTTTGTGCCTCATCTGAATGAAAATACATGGACCTGTATTTTTTCCCCCTATTTTTTAAGCAAGAGAGTACCATTTTTTGAAAATAATGACAGTGGCACACATTGTGTATTTGTTTATTCTTGCCTTCTATATGCCGTGATCAATTTTCAACAATTGTTTGCTACAACACTCAATTCATACAGCGATGTGGAAAGGTGCATAAATATCAACTAATTGACCAAATCAAGTTTGTCATATTATTTAAAATCTTTTCATTTACTCGACTATACTGGAACTGTGAGAAAGAATTGCATTGTAAGGTTGGTCTCTTGGTATTCGCCAGTCACCAACCCCCCCGTCCCCTCCCAAAAGAAATGCTAGATAAGTTGCGGATAATGTAAATCATATCTGTAGCAAATTGTCAATTAAAAGTGGGGTATGCAACGCAACACCAGTGTTCATGGATTTAACCAGCTAAATTTGCTCTAATTGGCTTTGTTTGTTTTTTTTTTTGTTTTTTTTTTTGTTAAGATATACAACATCTATGTTTCGTATCCATCAAATTAGATACTGTTTTTTGGGTTATTGAAGGGTCAAAAATCTCTGGCATTGGACACAGCTATTGGTATGTGGCAGTTACTGTTTGCAGAAAAGCATTGGCCTTTAGTTGACCATTGGTGCGAGTTCTTACAGGTAGGTTTCATCCCCCCCCCCCTCTCTCCCTCTCCCCCTCCCTCCTTACTCAACTCACCATTTTCTGGGCTTACAGTGTTGAACCTGAAATGCAAAAGAAAGGAAAACACTCTGAATTATCGTGATTTTCAAATTGTCCTTCTAAATTTTTAAAACATACATTTCACCCCAGTAACCTGTGAGCAAAGTGATGAAATAATTGGTGTTTTAAGGAGGTAATATATTGGTTTTTAATATTTGAGCAGTGCAAAGTGAAATTGCCTGTAATTTAGCCTATAATTATCTTTGCGGCATCTTGATTGTATGATTTAAACTAGTTCTGATGCTATGCTAACTTCAGAGGACCAAAGATTAAACTCGATGTTTCACATTTTCCTCTTTAACTGTTTTATATATCTATTGGATGTCTTTTTTTTTTGGCCATAACTGACGTTCTCGAGTGTGTTATAATTCTCATATCAGGCCCGACATAACAAAGCAATCTCTCGCGACACTTGGTCTCAGTTACTGGAATTTGTTAGGGTAAACGAGAGACAAGTCTATTTCGATAATGTTTATTTCCTACTTTCGTTTTGTCTAATTCTTTTTTATTGTAAATTTGATGCAGACGATCGATCCCGATTTATCGAACTATGATGAACAGGGAGCTTGGCCCTATTTGATAGACGAATTTGTGGAGTATTTGGCGGAGAATGGGATCGTTCAACACAGGAAGTGAATGGATTTGTGATGGAGAGGTAGATTGGATGTGATGTTGCAGCAAAATATGCATTATTTCCGATTTTCTTCGATTTCGCATTTCTCTTTGCTCCCACCATGCCACTTAAAAATCAACATCTTGGCACCTTTTAATTTATTCTCATTCAAACCAAATCTGCAACATTTAAGTGTTATATATTGTGCTCATGTCTACTTCATCCGTATTATTTAAAAAGTTTTGTGGCTTCAAAATAGTATCAATTTGGATGGTTTAATTTTCATTTCTGTTTCATGTCATTTATGTTATTAATATATATTCCATATGAAGTTGCAAATTAATGTTATTATATTATATCTCAATTTGGAGAATGATTGTATGTTATTCTCATGGTATGATTTTAGTTATTCATGTAACCAATACATTGAACTTGATCATGTAATCTTTGCACAAATTGTCGAGGTAAAACCAGATTCAATGTATTATGTAAATGATCATAATTTGGACAGTAATATTGACGGAGCAGTGTTTGCTGATACAGAGTAAGTACGTTAAATTTTTAATTAAGTTTTTGCTATGACTAAGTTCAATGTAATCGCTCCATTGGATAATTAAGAGGATATTTGTTTGGGGTGAAGTGGGAGCTAAGAAACTAAAACAGAAATATAGAAACGAAAATTCTAATTTTATAAAACTATAACCCGAAAATTAAAAAATTCACATAAAAATTTGGCACTTTCCAATAACTAAAACAACCCCTCAAATATCAAAATGACGTGGCGGTTTCTTGATCTCCAATCTACTTCCCTTAAATGATTGGACCATGTGGCCACAAATATTCAAAATTGAAATAATCATAAAATTGAGTCCAAATTAAACAAAACACAAATTTATCCTACACGGCTACACCACTCTTTGTGGGTCCCACGGCGACAAGTGGCTCTTTGTGATTCGTGCGCCCGTTTTGCACGGTTGGATTGAGATCCCACTTTGCGTTTGTGTGGAGAGGCGAATATAAATTAATATAAATATAATAATACTTTTTTTTTCTGGGGAAAAATAAAAGGCCAATTTGCATAAAAAATTCACTTATTTTGGGCTTTTGCAAAATCGAACCACCTTTTTCATTTTTGCAGATTCGGCCACCTTTTTCATTTTTGCAGATTCGGTCCGTTTTTTCAGCAAACTGACCAAAATACCCTTATTACTTTTTCTCTTTCCTCTTTCTCTCTCTTCTTCGTTTCTCTCGTTCTTTTTTTTTTTCTCGCTGGTAGAGCGGAGGCGGAGCGGAGGCAGAAACGGTCCGTCNAAATTTAAATTCGAACTTGAGTATAAACTTTATTCTCAAAATTGCTAAAATCTACCAAAGGAACTAAATACAATAATCTTATATATACAGTAATTTATTTTACGTTATTGCACCGGACTAAATCTACTTACTAATGCAACACTATTAGTTCGAATCTTTTATTTATAAATTTTATTTTATATATATATATATATATATATATATATATATAATTTTTTTTTATCTTATCATTCGTGAGCAAGTTTATGTTCAGCTCGTTACGAGCTAAATTTTTCAACTCGATACTTCAACGAATCGACTCGTGTTAGGCTATTTGACACCCTATTTTATAGTAGTGGCCTTGTAGGGTTTGGTTGGTTTGTAGCCCCAACCTGAAACCCAACAGGAAGAGTTAACAGCAGCAGCAGTGAACCCATTTCACTCACCACAGCACCAGAAGCGCTTCTTCCTAAAGCAAAAAAGTAGGTCATCAATACTAATACCTCCTCTACAAGACATCTCCCCTCTCAATCTCTCTTCTTATTGTAGGTTTTAGTGAAGAAGAAGAAGAAGAAGCTGAAGCAGAAGATGCACTTTTGGTGCCTCTCCCCAAACCCAGAAGAAATTGAGGTACACATGAGATTTTGATTTGATCTTTGTGCTTTAAATCACTCCTTTCCCCTTGCATATTATATTCTGACTCTGATGTGTTTAGCTGTAAAAATATGATCTTTTTGAGATTACCCACCCAGTAGTAGCCAACTCCTCTATTACCTGGATGTTTTGTAGTTCAAGGAGAGAGGGAAATAACTAAGAAAGGTTGGATTTTTATGCAAACCCAGTTCAGATGACAAGGGTTTTGGTCCCAAATCAAGCAAGGAGATGGTTTTTGTAGCTTCCTCACCCTCTAACACCAATTGGGTTCTCTCCCAGTTTAAGAGAAAATATGGGTTTTTCCCTCAATTTGCCCACTCTTATTCTCATCAACTCACTAGCTTTCAAAGAGACACACTCCCCTACTCATCAATTCCACCCCCACCCACCCCACCATCTCCAACCACTAGAATTAGCCCAGCTGTGCTCTTCATCATAGTTATTCTCGCCGTCATCTTCTTCGTCTCCGGCCTCCTCCACCTCGTCGTCCGAATCCTCATCAAGAAAAACGCGAACACGGGCTCCCGAAACCGCCCCACTACTCACCAGGAAGCAGAAGTTTCGGGCTCCGATGCGCTTCAGCGGCAGCTCCGGCAGCTATTCCATTTACACGATTCGGGCCTCGACCAGACCTTCATCGACTCTCTGCCTGTCTTTCTGTATAAGGAAATTCTCGGCCCCAAGGAGCCCTTTGATTGCGCCGTTTGTCTCTGCGAGTTTGCCGAGGACGACAAGCTTCGTCTGTTGCCCGTTTGCGGCCACGCGTTTCATCTCAGTTGCATCGACACGTGGCTTTTATCCAATTCCAGCTGCCCCCTTTGCAGGGCGGCGCTATTTAGTGAGGAATTAGATGTTGAAGACCCTATCTTTGATTTCGAGGATATACGGGAGGAGGAGAGAGATGGGTTTTCTTTTGCAGGGCAAAAAGCGGCGGAACCAGGGGAGGTAGTGGCGGAGAAGAGAGTTTTACCTGTGAGGCTCGGCAAGTTCAGGAATTTGAGCAAATGCGCTGATGATAATGTTGTGGATAATGAGAATAATAACGATAACAGTAACGATAATGGTATTGTGAGAAGAGAAGAAGGGGAAAGTAGTAGTAGTAATTTGGATGCACGGAGGTGCTACTCCATGGGAAGTTATCAGTATGTTCTTGGTGATGTCAATCTACATGTTTCTTTACGCCACGGTGTTAATAGAAATGGAAATGGCAGGATCCGTAGAGACCCGGGAGTTAACGGGGTTTCGATGAGTAACGATGCTTTGGAGGGGAGGAAAATATGTGCTAGGAGCAAAGGTGAGAGCTTTTCTGTATCAAAGATCTGGCAATGGTCTAATAATAAGGGGAATTTTCCGATTACATCTTCTGATGCTCCTTACATAGATCGGAGCTTGCCGTGGGTGGGTAGAAGTGTAGGGGATACATAAAAACGTGCTTGTATTTGATAATTGGTGATTTTGTTAGTAATAGTTGATCAATTTCGCAAATTTACGTTTATATTTTACTTCTTCTTTGCATTCTTTTGAGCAATCGTACTCGCAGGTTTTTTTTTTCGATTCTTATATTCTGATATGCATGAAGAACTATAAAATTGTTTTAGCCAATTTCGTGTAAGGGATTGTTCGGGCTGAAGCCATCGACACTTTCTGTGAAGTTCAAAAGTAGATATCAAAATCCCAAGTGGAGTTTCCGCTTTGGTATGCTAGAACGAAGAAACTGTGTATTTTGTATAAATGGTAACCTCTTTTGGTTGTTCTTTCTCCTAGCCCTCGATTAGATATTGAGGTATAGGTAATGAACTTGCTAATGTCGTAGCACTCGTGGTTTGATTTAAGTACTATCTCTCAAAATGATAGCTTCTCGGGTTTGATATTTCATACTCATGTAACACATTTGAAGATTGATTCATTAACTGAACTTTTGGGTGCCAAAATCCTTTTTTTTTTTCCAGGGTTGGTTTGGAAATCCTCTCTTTCTGATTACCTGCAAATTCATAACATCTTCATTTTCCGTCTTAAGAAATTTCTGAAGAACTCCTTCATAGCTCGTCGAATTCCTCATCTATCCTTTTCTCTCTTTTGCCTTGGTGTATAGTTGGCCAGTACAGTCCTTTACAGTATTACAGTGGCTTTATGTTGTTTGGCATTCAAATTGCACAGAATTCCTTTCCTTTTTCTTCTCCTTTATCTTTTGCTTTTTGTTAAAGTCTCAACTTTAGAACCATTTTGGTAGGCTGCTACTCATCTCCTTTATCAACTCCTTTGTTTTGCTCAAAGAATCTTTCATTTCCTCTAGCATGATCTAAAGAGGAGAAGAAGAATTAGCCAAAAGCTATCAGTAATATTTTTTTTTTTTCAGTGACTTGTCAATTCACTTCTGCAGAAGTTTTGACTACATTAGAGATGATAGATTTGTTCTTGTTCTTGTTCTTCTTCTTCTTCTTCTTTAGCATGATCCTGAAGTGCAAATTGACGACCGATTGTAAAAACAAATTACAATCGAGGTGTGGGAAGTAACGTCAGAAGAGCGACGCTTCATGCACCTCAAAATACATCTTGGAAAGTTGGTTTTGTGAGTTTGTACGCTTGCTGTCGGGTGTCGTGCGTGAAATTTGAACAGCTAAACCAATTACTAGTTGTCACGTATACAATACCAACTTATCAACTGCATGTTGTGAGATTGATGAGCCTCCGATGATTTAGTTACAGCAATTGATGAGCCTTCTATGGTACAGTAAGTAGAGAAGTGTAATGTAATTGCCACTTACAATGGCTTTTCTTTCTTTCTTTCTTTTCTCTTCATTTTTTTTTTTTTTTTTTATACATTTTTGGTCTTTTGATATTATGCTACAATCTCAAGATATGGGCAACAAGAAGTGCTTTTCCCTCTCTTATTTTTTATGTATTTATTGATTTAATAGGCATTATACCCAGCAACTGACTCCAATGAATTTGAAGTTTTCATTGCACAAAAATAAAATTAAAAATGAAAAAAGGAAAAAGAACTAAATCACACCTCCACATTTCCTTAGAAAGATTGAAGGTCTAAGCACCTTGAGATCATAAGAGAATGGTAGCAAGTGAATCTTATTTAGATCACAAATTAAACCATCCATAAAACTCACATGACTAAACCACACCATGTCTATATATTATGTTCAACACATTTTATTAACTAGATTGGCTTGTTCTAATATTTTTTTTTCAACTCCTAGAGTAGAAAAAAGAGTTCAAAAAAATATTAAAAAAAAATCATGAGCTAATTATAATCAAGAAGCAACAATAATAATTGAATTAAACTCCAACCTGCTATGATGATGATACAATTACATATAAAATAAAACAGAGTAACATCATTACATATAAGAAAAAATGAAAACCCAAAAAGCGACTAAAAAATCCCATGAAAAATTGAGGAAACTTATTAATCTCCTCTACTCAAGAATCAAAACCCACTTCTTAAATTGCAAATATTTTCTTTTTTTAATGATAATTTCAACTGGGTTCACTCTTATATGGGTTCTAATTCTCATAGTAATGTAGCACCTCAAAACAAGAACTTTATACCAATGAGAATTTTATTATTATTTTTTTTTTGAAGAAAAAAGTTTCAGAATTAGAAGAACTTTATCAGAATTATAATTGATTCTATGAATAAAATTACTACAATTTTCTCCAATTTAGAGTCATATTTTGAATTGAAATAACTATAACTAAGTGTAATTTCATATCAAGCACATTCTATAAAATTTTAAAATTATATTTTTTTAACAAAATTTTAATTATCAAATATATTCTTCAAAAGTCTTAAAGCTATTCGTGCAGTTCAACTATCATCTGTTAATTATTAATTTTCCAACTTCAAAAATTAAAATTAGTATTATGTCCTTGTAAAAAAAGAAAAAATGTATTTGAAAGTTCTTAAAAATTAGGGGTTTTTTTTGCATTTAGTCCCGCGGTAAATTTTTATTTTAAAAATAGTCCTATCAAAATTTAATTTGCAAAAATGGCCATGGGCCTGCCACGCAGACGCCACGTCACCGTGTTTTATATTTGTATTTCTTTTTTTCCCTTTTTCAAAAATCCGAACCCGAATCCGAAAATCAAATTAAAACGCAAACTCGACGGATTTTAAAAATTTATACCCATATACATATCCGACTAAAAACTCGAAATCTGAACCTGAACCCAGCGGGTTTTAAAAATCTATACCGTTGGATGAAGATTTAAGGAATAAAAATTATTAAATATTTTATATATTGTATAAATAAATAAAAATAAATTATATATATATATATATAATTTATTCGGATTTGGATTTGAATAATATTTCGAATATCCATACCCATTGATATTCCTACTCCCTATTCCTCTTTTTATAGTTTACCGTGTTTAACTTACCTACCGCCCCCAGCTCGCATGGCGCTGACGTGGCGCTTGCATGGCAGGAGTAGGGCCATTTTTGTAAATATAAATTTGATGAGATTATTTTGAAAAATAATTTTTTTCAGGGTCCAATTGCAAAAAAACCCGAAAAATTAGTGATATAGAGTTCTCACATAGAAAAACACAAAAGTAAAAAATAAAAAATAAAAAAATATTAAATTACATTGAGAAATATTTATTTTTAAGATATACAAAATTAATTCTAAACGAAAATAAATAAAACGGCGTTAATTGCAAGCGTCGCTTAAACCCTAAAAAATAATAATAATAATAATAAAAACACTTCCTTTCCCGATCGACCCTAAAAACCCTACGCCGCACCGCCGCACTCCTTCTCCGGCGATGGGCGGCGCCGCCCCCACCACCGTGAGGGTCTCGAACATCCCGGCATCGGCCGTGGCGGCGGAGCTCCTCGCATTCTTCGACGCCGCCGTGGGCTCCGCCTTCGCCTGCGAGATCGTCACCGCGCGCCGCCAGTGGAGGCCGCTAGGGTTCGGCCGCGTCCAGTTCGACTCCGCCGCCGCCGCGGAGCGCGCGCGCGCCCTCGCCGGCGACGGCCGCCTCCCGCCGTTCCAGCGAGCAAGCCTCGCCCTCGCGCCCTCCGGCGACGACATCGTCGCGAGGGCCGCCGACGCCCGGAACCGCCTCGAGGGGGCGGCGCTCCTCGCCGGGGACCTCGTCGGGGCGCGGGAGATGGAGGTGGTGGGGTCGTGGGATGGGGTTAGGGCCGAGATCATGCCCGAGAGGAAGAAGCTCGAGCTCTTCGTCGAGGATGGAGGGGAGTATTACAAGCTCGAGATCATGTTCGGGGACATCAATGCGAGCTATGGGTGCCTCCTAAGCAAAGGCGATTCCGATGGTATCCTTTTACAGGTGAATCCTTTAAAATTGTATGCATTGAAATAGATCTGTTTTTTGTTAACTTTTTGCTGTGCTATGAATAATGTTCTGCTATGCATATTTGTAGAGAAAATTTCCCTTTTTGTTGATTTTAATGGAATTTTTGAGACGGTTTTTATTTGACATCATGATCTCTTATATGAAATAAGTGGTGCTAAGTATGGTTAATAGGTGTTAGTTGATCAATTATATTTAGTGTTCTCAACTATAGAAAAATTCATGCATTGCTTTTAGTTCCAGTTTGCTCAAAAAGTTTTAATCTGATGAGTTATCTAATCAGTTTACACTGTAGCATGAAGATTGCAACTTTCTTTTAGTGTTATTACTGTATTTTCTTAGCTTTTGTAGCATACACCTGTTTACTGTGTCTTACTTGAATTATAAATGTTCCAGCTCAAATACGCGCCAAGAATTTATCGCCGCATCTTTGATCAGAAAAGTAGTTCAAAATTCAATGGCGATCGCTACCGCGCCTTCAAAGAAGACGTCAAATTTATCTGGGTTCGCGCGCCCGATTTTTCCGTTAATAGCTCTATTGGGAAGTCTACCTGTTTTTGTTTGAAGCTGAAAGAACGATTATTGGGTTCAGATGTTCTTAAAAGCCTGCCTTTTTCAGGAGAATTAGGGGAAGTAATCCTTCGAACAGGAAACGTATCTACTTCTTCCACGAAACTAGTTCCTCTTGTGGATTGCCCTAGCGACAATTCAGTGGCCTACGAGATACTTTTTCAGCTGAATTCTCTCGTTCATAATCAAAAATTGCCAGCTAAAAAAGTCAACTCGGATCTGTTTAACCTTCTCGGTGAATTACCTTTTGATATTTCTATGAGAATCCTTCTTAAAATGCACAAGTTGAAGTCGATTTGCTACGAGCCTATGCAGTTCGTCCGGCAGCAAGTAGCTAACTTCAGGAGAAATCGGAAGCAAAACGCTTTATCCTCCAGCAAGAGCACTCATTCAGAAAGCTTAATGAAATGCTATCGGGTTCTTATAACTCCATCTAAAGTATACTGCTTGGGTCCTGAAGCCGAAACTTCAAATTATGTTGTCAAGCACTATTCTGCTTATGCTTCCGATTTTGTTAGGGTTTCTTTTGTGGATGAAGACTGGAGCAAGCTTTCACCTGATACAATTTCCGCGAGAATTGAGCGTGGATTATTCTCTAAACCCTTTAAGACGGGGATACATGATCGCATACTTTCTATTTTACGAGATGGATTTTCCATCGGCTTGAAGAAGTTTGAATTTTTGGCTTTTTCAGCAAGTCAGCTTCGTTCGAATTCAGTTTGGATGTTTGCTTCCAATGATGATGTGACTGCAGAGGGCATTAGAGAGTGGATGGGTCAGTTCAATCAAATCCATTCTGTGTCTAAGTGTGCAGCAAGAATGGGCCAACTATTCAGCTCCTCTTTGCAAACCCTAAATGTCCCTTCTTGGGAAGTCAAAACTATTCCAGATATAGACGTCACTACTGATGGTAATAAATATACCTTTTCAGATGGTATTGGAAAAATTTCTCTGTCATTTGCTCGACAAGTTGCTCAAAAATGTGGATTAAGTCATACCCCTTCTGCTTTCCAAATAAGGTACGGTGGATACAAAGGAGTTATAGCTGTTGACCGAACTTCCTTCAATAAGCTTTCTCTGCGACCCAGTATGAAAAAATTCGAATCGAACAGCACGATGCTTAACATCACTAAGTGGAGCAACTATCAGCCATGCTTTTTGAATCGTGAAATCATTTGCCTACTATCTACATTAGGGATAGAGGATGAGGTATTCGAGTCTATGCAACATGAGCACATGCATTTTTTAGATGGAATGCTTACAAACAGCGAAGTGGCTTTGATTGTATTGGGTCAAATGGCCGGCGCCGAAACAAGAACTGCGGTGAAGATGCTAACGCACGGTTATGAGCCTACTTCAGAACCTTACCTCTCAATGATGCTTCAAGCCCATCGAGAGTATCAATTATCTGATTTAAGAAGTAAATGCCGAATCTTTGTTCCAAAAGGTCGAGTTCTCGTAGGATGTCTGGATGAAATAGGACTACTAGAATATGGTCAAGTATATGTAAGAATAACTTTGACGAAAGAAGAGCTAAAGGATGCAGATCAAACTTTCTTTCATAAAGTTGACGAAACCACGGCAGTTATAGTTGGAAAGGTGGTGGTCACCAAAAATCCGTGCCTTCATCCTGGTGATATTAGAGTACTCGAAGCTGTCTATGACGTTCAATTGGATGATATGGGTCTGGTTGATTGCGTTGTCTTCCCACAGAAAGGCAAAAGGTATAAAATTCAAAAAAAGTGTTTCTTATTTACTTGTCCTCAGTTCCTGAATGGTGGAACAATTTCATAACCATTTTATAACGTTGTGTGATTTGGTTTAGTTTCCTAATTGCAAGCGTTTGAGTATTGAGGAGAGAAATAGTGGGATTTTGACTCAAGTATAGTCGCCTTCTCTCTCCCTTTTATCTTTTTAGATTGACCAAGTGCTGTATTTGCCACTTTGTACAGTGACAGGAAGGATACTAAATTCTTCAATAATTATCAAGTTGGTGTGACGGCACACACTCCTTTTTTTGTGGAAATATTCACCATTTTACTTATTATGGATGTTGTTATATGTAGGCCTCATCCTAATGAATGTTCTGGTGGAGATTTGGATGGTGACCTCTATTTTGTCTGTTGGGATAGAAGACTTGTCCCAGACAACACCGATACACCAATGGACTATACTGCACGGAGGCCACGAATCATGGACCATGATGTTACTTTAGAGGCATGTCTAAGTAACTTCTATCTTGATCTATTTCATCCCAAAAATTTGTATAAAATGCGTGATTCAGTTGTATCTACCTCTCATTTGATGCAAAATTAATGCATCTGATTTGTGCCAAATTAGGATACGTGGAATGAGAAACTCTTCGTACCGTGTAGTTAGTAAATGTTTTGTTGTTCACGTCCTTGCCTTTCAAGTGGCAACATTACGTTCTCATAATATCCTTTAGTGGACATTCATATTTGGTATGAGGATATCATACATGATTTCCAACTTGTAGTTCTTAGAGTTTTCGCTATGGTGCATTTTGCCGGATTATTTGAGTTCTAGGATTTTAAATTCTATAATCCACAGTTGTTTTGAAGTATGTTATTTCTTACAAACATTTTGTATTAGCAAATCTCTCATTACTTTCCTCCTGAATTTACAGGAAATTCAGAAATTTTTTGTTGATTACATGATCAGCGACTCCCTCGGCATAATATCAACCACACACTTAGTATATGCAGATAGCGAACCGATGAAAGCCCGCAGCCCCAAATGCCTTGAATTGGCAAGCCTTCATTCCATGGCCGTCGACTTTGCCAAAACAGGAGCTCCGGCCGATATGCCCAGGGTTTTGAAACCTAAAGAGTACCCTGATTTTATGGAAAGATGGGATCGGTCCATGTACAAATCAACCGGCGTTCTGGGAAAGCTCTATAGAGCAGTCTCCACCCATATCGAAGAAACCCTAAGTTTCGATACCGACTTTTCGAACTCAATTCCTGAAGCTGCTTATGACCGTGATCTCGAAGTTGAAGGGTTTGAGGCTTTTCTGGAAGCTGCTCAAGAGTTCTATGATCAGTATTCCGAGAAGCTGAGCTCCCTGATGAATTACTACGGTGCGGAGTATGAAGATGAGATATTAACAGGAAACTTGCGGAACCGATCCCTGTATTTGGTGAAGGATAGGAAGAGATATGGGGAAATGAAGGACCGGATTTTAGTCGTTGTTAAAGGCTTGCATAAAGAGGTCGGCGGGTGGTTTAACAGCAGCTGTGCAGACAATGACTCGCTAAAGATGGCATCGGCGTGGTACCATGTGACTTATCATCCAAATTACAGTCCGAAAAATAGATTCTTGAGCTTTCCCTGGACTATTAGTGATGCTCTTCTTAGTATAAAATCATCGAAGCACCAGAGAAAGCTCATAAGAGGAGGCAATTGTAATGCTGATGTTAACTAGGGAACTATATAGCCTCTTGTTGCGAAAACAAAGTGCTTTTATTTTGTAAATTCTGTGGTATGCTGACATGTAAATTTTTGTTCATGATCCTTTTAAAGTGATGTAGCACTATTTTTATGTTATCCGCAAAGGTGTTAGATTTGGACTTATGAAAAATCCGTCTCACTATCATCATTGTACCTTTCTAAGTAATTCTCTGTATGGTTAAAATGAAGCAAATTAGTTGCAAAACTTTGTGTGGGTGCTCCGAATCTCTTACATCTTAATGAACTCCACAGATCGCTGCAATTGTTGTTCCATCGGATGTTTTCTTATTCCGTTATTTGACAGTAAAATAGCAGCCAAAATCAATCAAATGTCGAAAAAAGGGTTCAACTCTTCACTTTTAAAATTTTATCTGGCCACTACATTGGCAGAGTTCATTAAGATTGTTCATATCGTAAGGGATTGTTTGATCCTTCTTACTTTGTGTACACCTTTGTAGAGATACGTTTGTACAAGATACTCATTTGTGCATCCAAATCAGCCCCTTTAAGCTACACAAGATAATACAAGATTTTCTTTTTCTTTTTCCTTTTTTTTTAAAAAAAAAAGGAGTACAAGAAATATCTGAACCATCTTTTTGAAGAATTAATAGTATATATTAATATTAATGTCTTCTACAAACATCAATCGTGGATGATACATTCTGCTACAACAAATAACAGCAGTTGGCCACACTTCACTGCTAACTTAATCACCCCCACTACTTAAATAATCACCATTACAAGTTACAAAATACCTCAACTTCTCCTCCTAAGCATTCAACTGAGTATGAATCACAAAGCTATGAATCTTCACCCTACACCATGTAAGTCATACCCACTCGGATGATATTCATATGCGGAACCTTCAAGCTCGCCGTTCCGGCCCTGCAGTTCCTCCTCAGGAAGGCGTAGAAGTAGTTTATGATGAGCTTCTTGATGAAAATTGACTCCTTCGTTGCCCGCACGCCCCCCTGCGCCAGTAAGTATGTGAACCCTGACTCTGTTGCTTCCCTCAGCGCTGACAACTCGTACTCCAATCCAGGATCCTCCTCTGAGGACGGCATCGCGCTTGACGGTAGCAGAGAGAGCGCGTCCTCTGCGCTCGTCCTCCGGTTGTTCGTCACTCTACTCCGATCGGCTGACAACAGTGGCGCCTGCAGATCCCCAGCCCCAGCTTCAATCCCAGTCCTGATCCAGGACCTGACCACAGGCCGTATATCGCCGCCTTCTTCCCCGTCAGAATCCGTGTTGGCACGCTGCGGGCTGAACTCCAGTGCGAGCTCCTGAGCCTCCTTCTGCAGGAACTTCTCGAGGCTCTCGATCAGCAGCTGCTCAAACGCATGGTGATCCTCCTTGCGCGTGTCCTTGTACCCGTACCGTGCCACGCAACGAAACATGTGGAAGTCCTTTTGGCAAACCCTACGAAAGAGAAACCTCTCCTCTTGCCGGACGTAAGGGACGGGCACGTACTTTATGCACACGAACACCACTGTAGAGTGGATCGCTGGGAGCGTGAGCAAGAATTGCCCAAATATCGAAGGAATGCCCTGTACAAGTTCATTGTACAGGAGGCCAATCCCAGGGACGCGTACTGTGCCAAGGGAAGAGCCAAGATCGGCGATGAAATCCATGGAGATCTTTTCGCGCATCTCGCTCTGGTATTTAAGGACACTCCCGTAGTTCCATGTATACATCACACAGAGGAAGAACGAGGAGAAGGCAAGGGGGAGCCACCCGCCTTCTTTGATCTTGGAGAGGACGGCAGAGAGGTAGATGAGCTCAACAGTGCCGAATATGGCGGGGAAGCAGAGGGCGAGGAAGAGGTTGGTTTGCCATATGAGGAGCATCACGAGTGTTACTAATGAGGTGCTCACCAACATCACTCCAACCTCAGCGATGCCTGGACGAAGGAATTAGCAGAAAAGGTTGAAATGTAGAAAGTACAGTAATCTGGATAAAAGATGTAGCATACTGTGAGGGGTATAAATTCAAAAAACGCCTGAAGGACAATCATGTTTGCGGACAGAGTACTAACCATACGCATTAGCTATGTCGGTTGTGTTTCTAAAAGTGGCCACAACAACCACGCACATGATCATAAGAAACCAGTTGATGACAGGAATATAGATCTGGCCCATGAACCTTTTCGAGGTGTGGACGATCTTAACCCTAGGGAAGCAACCAAGGGCCATCGATTGCTTAATGCAGGAGAAGGTCGCTGATATCATGGCCTGGCTAGCTATCATCGCAGCGAGAGTCGCGATTCCAAAGACTGGCCAGAAGAGAACACCTGCTCACCAAGTTAATGCGATAAAAATGAAAGGAACCGATTGGCTTATTATTACCCATAAACAGTATGTGAATGAACACGAAAGAAGTGAAAAAAAAAGAGAAAAGCATAGACCTTGCCTGCACTATAACACATTTTGAAATGGGCACCTGAACTTAAGTGTTTTGATTTTACTACCTAGCCTTTCATTACTCTGATTCAACATATGATTCAACATATTCTGTTAAGATTTGTCAGACCTTAACAGTTTGCATCAAAAAAGTTATAGAATATTCCATAATGTAACAGAACATTTTGTCAGATTAAGAAATACCAGTGGAGAGGTAGTAAAATCAAAATAACATAAGGTTAGGTAGTAACAAAATTTAAGACAATCAGGTATCCATCTCAAAGCGTGCTATAAATCATGTAGGTCCTGAAACTAATTAAACACTCGAAATGAAAACTCACCTGGTACGGAGTCATAGAAGACTCTCTCTACTGAGAGTGGATGTTTCATTACGTATGCAGCTTGGCCCATGTAGGCAAGAAGAAGACAGGGAAATACCACACATGTGAAAGCAATCTGATAGTGAGTAAAAACAAAAAACAAAAGCAAAATTAGAGGAAATTTTGAACCGGAGCAGAATCAATGAGCACAAGATTCCAGGATTGTAGTAATACCAAAAATGATGAGCAAGAAAGAAAATAAGTCAAGAGATAAAATAACCTGTATAGATTTCACAGAGAAATGACCGAGGTCGGCAAACATTGCTTCAGCTCCTATAAAAGAAAAGGACAAGCAAGATTGTTTGTAAAAGCATTAATGCTGTTTCTCTTGAAAAAAAAAAGAGAAATTACACAGGAAACTTTCAGATAAAGCAATACAAGCAGTAATGACGTGAGGAGGCAAGGTAAACCTGTGATGCACAAAACACAGCCACCGAGAGCCGACCAAGCTTTCATGCTATTTCTCTTGAAAAAGAAATAAATATATGCTGGATTGAATGCCCTCAGAACAGAAGTGTCGTACTTGATTATGTTGTATATGCCAACAGAGGCCAAATTGAAGAACCAAAGTGCTAAGATAGGTGCAAACAGGAAGCCAACTTTGCCGGTCCCAAACCTCTGTATGCTGAACAGTAGCACAAGAACGACAATGGAAACAAGCACCACGGCATCTGCAAAAGGAATCATGTAAAGTTTTAGCTAAATAGGTGGAAGATAGTTTGCTGTATTGACACAGAGAGATAATCTTGTAATTTGCATGTTAACGTGTAGCAGTCGCCAAATGCAAGACGCAAACAAGCTAAAAGAAGGAGACCTGTGTCAAATCCTGGAACTTCACCCTGAAGACCACTCACTGCAGACATTACTGCATGTAAAGGGAAAAATAACAGACAACAACATGAGATAATACAGCTTTGGAGGGAAAGAAAACAAAGAAATTTGATATAAGCCAGGATAATAGAGGGAGGATACGAGTGTTAGAATACCCGACATTGCTGGAGTCAGAATGCCATCTCCAATAATCATTGAAGTACCCATCAGAACCAATAGCAAAAGAAGATTTTTGAAAATTTGTCTTTTCTCTAAGCATTCTTTTATTTTTAAAGCTCTTTCCAGTTCGCGAGTTGGCAACTTAAGCTGAAAGCTGGAGATGTCTTCATCAGCACGCTGCTGATTCGGAAGTAGACTAACTTTTGCATACCTGCAAATCAATGAATATAGTGCAAAAGTGCCCCCTGCACTCACAGACATCGAACTTCAGGCCTAAGCTATAAGATTGTATAAATGAAAGAATTATACTAATTAATACATATTCCACAAAATTATTTATCTATCAAAATCTGAATTTTCATGTATACCCTTTATAAATTTCTTACAGAAATACCATTGAACTTGGTGCTTAGATTCCCTCCTGAAGTCAAGCTGATGCCACCTCATGACCTTAAGGGCATTTTTGTAAAAAAAGGTACTTCTTAAGGGGCACATATGAAAACTCAGATCTTATGGGACCACAGATAAATTGATGATTTTGTAAGGTAAGTATGTATGAGCCCCAAAGAATTACAACTAGCCCTTGTATGATTCGTACCTTCGCCATTGTCATTTGCTTTCAGCACTATGAAAACGTATTTCGCAAAAGGAACAATTGCGATCGTGTACATGACTAATGATAGAGCCCCCAAGACATCATCTTCTGATTTTATTGGAACTTTGCTGAATATATCACTGAAAACGTATAAGGGACTCGTCCCCATGTCACCATAAACAACGCCAAGCGTTTGAAATGCCATTGCAAGCGTACTCCAAATGGCTAGATCCTGATGAGAATCACAGTTGAAAATGAAAGAATCAGTCTCCATGGTTATGACCAACAATTGATAGGTTATATTACCTTTCTCGATTAATCATATCTTTAATTTGCTAGTATCGTAACAATTAGGTCCTACTAATTCATCATATAACGAAGCAGGTTTTGTTAAATTTGAAATTCTGGGGCTGAAATTGAAATTGGGATCAAATTTCCGGGACTACATAGTTAAAAACCGAAACTTTGAGGTCGAAACTAAACTCACATCAAACGATGAAATTAGTGTAAATATTACAAAAGAGCAGATTATTAAAGTATTGTAACTTTACATCCATAAGTAAACTAAATATATCAAATGAATCTACAAAAACCCACTAGATTAAGAACAGTAGGGATCTGAATCTTTTGTAGAGCTAGTAACGAAAGCTATGTAAAAGATGGCGATTTCCACGCAATACCAAATACGGCACTGATTTCGACAGCAAAAGCGTTTACCTGGCGACCATGGCCGTAGGAGTCGGCGATCCCCATCGCCTCCACGTCCAACGAGTCCACCCTTTTCGGCTTCTTCACGAGCCGCCTCCTCAGTGACGCCGACCCCCCGAACCCCGCAAAACCCTCGAACCCTTCCTCTCCACCGGCGCCTCCGCCCCGCTCGCCCTCGCCCTCGCCCTCGCCCTCGATCGACCACGGGGGCGACTCCGACGAGTCGACCTCGCTCCCGTCCACCCACCTCGACTCGCCCCGCCCCACGCGCCCCCCTCCGCCGCCGCCGCCGCCGCCGCCACCGCCGAGGGGGGGCTCCTCGATTTCGCCCTCCTCCATCTCCGCCGCCCCTTCCCCTTCGAGACGGAGCTCCGCTAAGGGGGTAAGGGGATCTGTGAGCTAGGGTTTTAGCTTGGAGGAGATGGGGTTCGGGTTGGGGGAGGTAGGGTTCTATACGAAGACGATCGGCGATTAGCGCCGATTTAATCGGCGAGAAGAAGAAGAAGAAGAAGAAGAAGAAGAAGAAGAAGAAGAGATATTTTTTTTTCAAAAAATAAAAACTCCTTTTCATCCGGCGCTTGTGCACTTTTTCTTCGCAACGTAGTATGTAGACTATGACGAAATTATTGCCTGCTCCTGGTCTACTTTGTAATCCATAGACCGACTATTTTCCACTTTCTATTTTATCTCTACTTTCTAATTTCCTTCAATAATAGCTTTAGATTTTAAACAAAATTCAAAATAGTTATTTAAACCTTAAAAAAATTATTTTACTGTACAATATAACAAATATTTAATTTAGATTTATTTATATTAAATGCTCAATAGTACTTTTAAAAAAATTTACGGCATAATATTTATAGGCAAATAAAATATTTTCTTATCATCTGAAAGAATATTTCATATGTTTTCATTACAAAGATTATAACTTTTAAAGAAAAGGCAAAATGATAACCTACAATTTAAATATGCTTCGTATGGTTTAATCTGCATGAAATAAACACTAACTAACAAGTTCCCTTGTTTTGAAATTTTAAAATTATTTTCACCGTATAATAAATAGCATCCATGCATGGGTGGTCTACGGATGATGTCGTGGACCCAGTCCAGCTAATTATTTCCCGCTATGAAGGGATTTGTTATGATATGTCACGGCCCATTACACCGACATGTGGAGCCCACGTTGTGGGACCCAGTGGTCAGTGTAAGAAGAGTGATATATCACCGTTACACCGAGAATCACCTCCTTCTCCTCCTCCTTTGACCTCTTGCGTGTGGCGGCGTGTTCTGTCACGTGTTCGATTTGATATGGGTGTTTGATTGCACAATTATTGAGGCACGAGGTGTTATTACCGAAATTATTTCCACAGCATATAATTTCGTGCCACGTGTCCTTTTTAAGTTTGACTTAAACTATACCCCACGTGGCGATTAATGTGTGATTTAGCTATAAGTGGATCAATTAAGAAGGGCCTAAACCCTAAACCGTAATCCATGCGATGTGACGGAATGATAATTAGAAAAAAAAAAAAGAAAATGCCGACAAAGAAAGAGAAAACAATGGTGGAAAAAGCGACGATAAGAAACATGATTCATCTTGCCGATGAAGGAAGGTATCAGTCGACGGAAGTAAAAAATGAACAGTTTAGCCTAATGCAGAGGTGTGACCCGATTTCGTTCAACCCAAAAAAAGGAAAAACTAATTTGGTTCAAACAAAAAAAGAGGAAAACATGTGGAGGATGAGCCGATTCAGAAGAGCCTACACTCAATAATAATTAGTTCGGTTCAAGCAAAAAAAGAGAAAAATTCGATTCAGTTCAACGAAAAAAAGAGAAAAATATTCGGAGGACTTGAAACGGTTCAAGGTGGAACCCATACCCAACAATGAAGGAAACGTTGTCATGTGACAAATTAGGGAGAATAATGTATAGGTATAGAAGATTTGCATGTTGTTACAAGATTAATTAGAAAATTACATGACTATTCCTACAAAAATTTTAAATATACGCTTACACTTATCAAATTATTCAATCTCAAATATCTCGCTAATAAATTGCGTGATTTTTTTTTTTTGAGATTATTATCAAAACTATTCTACTCTATTTTCTTATTTTTTCAGTCTCCTTACCAAGCAAATTATGGAGTCTATCTATGAGCTAACAGCATGTTTGTTCTACTGAATCTCTCACATGAAAGAAGCCCTTCACATCATAAACACCTGGCGCATATATTTGGAGGAAAACGACGAATTTAGAGATGGGACGTGGAGAGTTGTTCGAAGTTCTTGATCTGTCGGCGCAGATCCCGACTTCTTATACAGAGTGGAAGTTTAACTTCTGTCACTTATCAAGATAAAGTTGAGATTGGACATTTCGCCAAAACTCGCAATCTTCAGCGTCTAGCGATGTATGATATTTTATTTTTTTCTGCTAATTTATAGGCTCCAACTATTGAGAATCGTCCAAACTTTTTGCTATTTGCAATATATATATGTAGAGTTGAGCTGGAATGCTATCGGTAGCAAACGGGCTCCGTTGCCATCCATTTTTTTTCGATGATGGAGCCTCTAAATCGACGATCGGCACCGTTGAAAATGATCTATACCACTTGAAGTATCTAGAAATCAAATTTCATACTTTTCCGATATTGTTTTCTTGTCCATCAAGTGGGCGTAAAAATGAATGGCTGAAAATGAATATCTTCTAAAAAGTGATGATAGAAATTTTGTAATCATGATCGAGAGTATAGATCTTGTTCTAAATAGTTTAAAGAATTTTCTAACCAAAATTCAATTGATTTGAATAGCTTTACACCGTTAAACAAGAAGACCTCTCATATCAACCATTAAAATTACTAATTTTGAAACCCTTTGATCANCCTGGTCTACTTTGTAATCCATAGACCGACTATTTTCCACTTTCTATTTTATCTCTACTTCCTAATTTCCTTCAATAATAGCTTTTAGATTTTAAAACGAAATTCAAAATAGTTATTTAAACCTTAAAAAAATTATTTTACTGTACAACATAACTAATATTTAATTAGGATTTATTTATATTAAATGCTCAATAGTACTTTTAAAAAAATTTACAGTATAATATTTGTAGGCAAATAAAATGTTCTCTAGAAAATTTCATATATTTTCATTATAAAAATTATAAATTTTAAAGAGAAGGCAAAATGATAACCTACAATTTAAATATGCTTCGTATGGTTTAATCTGCGTGAAATAAACACTAACTAACAAATTCCCTTGTTTTGAAATTTTAAAATTATTTTTACCGTATAATAAATAGCATCCATGCATGGGTGGTCTACGGATGACGTCGTGGACCCAGTCCAGCTAATTATTTCCCGATATGAAGGGATTTGTTATGGTATGTCACGGCCCATTACACCGACATGTGGAACCCACGTTGTGGGACCCAGTGGTCAGTGTAAGAAGAGTGATATATCACCGTTACACCGAGAATCACCTCCACCTCCTCCTCCTCCTCCTTTGTCCTCTTGCGTGTGGCGGCGTGTTCTCTCACGTGTTCGATTTGATATGGGTGTTTGATTGCACAATTATTGAGGCACGAGGTGTTACAGAAATTATTTCCACAGCATATAATTTCGTGCCACGTGTCCTTTTTAAGTTTGACTTAAACTATACCCCACGTGGCGATTATTGTGTGATTTAGCTATAAGTGGATCAATTAAAAAGGACCTAAACCCTAAACCCTAATCCATGCGATGTGACGGAATGATAATTAGAAAAAAAATAGAAAATGCCGACAAAAAAAGAGAAAATATTGATGGAAAAAGCGACGATAAGGAACATGATTCATCTTGCTGATGAAGACAGGTATCAATCGTCGGAAGTGAAAAATGAACAGTTTAGCCTAATGCAAAGGTGTGACCCGATTTTCGTTCAAGCAAAAAAAGGAAAAACTAATTTGGTTCAAGCAAAAAAAGAGAAAAATTCGATTCGGTTCAATGAAAAAAAGAGAAAAATATTCGAAGGACTTGAATCGGTTCAAGGTGGAACCCATACCCAACAATGAAGGAAACGTTGTCATGTGACAAATTAGGGAGAATAATGTATAGATATAGAAGATTTGCATGTTGTTACAAGATTAATTAGAAAATTACATGACTATTCCTACAAAAATTTTAAATATACACTTACACTTATCAAATTATTCAATCTCAAATATGTCGCTAATAAATTGCGTGATTTTTTTTTTTTTTGAGATTATTATCAAAACTATTCTATTCTATTTTCTTATTTTTTCAGTCTCCTTACCAAGCAAATTATGGAGTCTATCTATGAGCTAAAAGCATGTTTGTTCTACTGAATCTCTGACATGAAAGCCCTTCACCTCATAAACACTTGGCGCATATATTTGGACGAAAACGACGAACTTAGAGATGGGACGTGGGGAGTTGTTGGAAATTCTTTGATCGGCGCAGATCCCGACTTCTTATACAGAGTGGAAGTTTAACTTCTGTCACTTATCAAGATAAAGTTGAGATTGGACATTTTGCCAAAACTCGCAATCTTTAGCGTCTAGCGATCGATGATATTTTATTTTTTTCTGCTAATTTATAGACTCCAACTATTGAGTATCGTCCAAACTTTTTGCTATTTGCAATAATGATATATATATATATATATATATATATATATATAATAATGATATATATATATATATATATATATATATATATATATATATATATATATATATATATATATATATATATAGAGTTCAGCTACTATGCTATTAATAGCACAAAGCATTTGGTGCTACCAAGTTTTTCGCCGTTAGATCTGCCATTGTGATCACTTTCACCCATTAGATCATACTATTCAACCAACCACCCACTCAACCCTAGGGGGCCTACATCATCCTGATCACACATCTCTTAATCTAATAGCCAAAAACTTGGTAGCACCAATAACTTGGTGCTATTAATATATGGATGTTATACATTATTGCCACCGATATTTATTATATCGAAATGCAAAAAAAATTATAATAATAAAAATTCAGGACTAAATGACTATATGAAAAAAATAGTAATCATTGAAATCATATTAATATACTTGTACGAACTTCAAAAATTTTTTGAAAAAAATCTAGTTATTATTTTTAAATTTTGCAGGACTAAATTTGATTTACTAAGTTTGTTAGGAATACGTAACTATATAATTTAAAGAAATATATATTTTTAACATTCTAAAATAATTATTAGCTAATATATATATAGAGAGAGAGAGAGAGTTTAGCTACTATATATCCTCTTAAGTAGATAGAAGTCTTTTTCCTATCAAGTCATTTTGAATGATTAACACTTCAAATTGATAATCGACACCATTGAAATTGATCTACACTATAAAAAATATTTAGATACCAAATTTTGTAATATTTAAAAATTATTATTAAGTCCATCGAAGAGTTGAAAAATAAACGGTCATAAATGAATAACCTTCTTAAAATAGAGGTTAGACTTTCTCAAGTCATAATCAAAATTATCTTTTTTTGAGAAAAAGATAGTAAGTTATCCGCTTCATTTATTAAGAAAAAATGAATTTGGCAGCAGTGGTGAAGGCAATCAAGGCCTCTGAAAAATAAAAATAAAAATAAAAATAAAAGTAAAATAAAATAAAATGCAAATGCAAAAGAAAGAGAAAGAATAAGGCAATATCCACTCAACGAAGCACCTCCCACGAGCTCAAAAGTTGACTAATACTCTGAAGCAGGGAAGCCGGGTTGCTATCCTTGTCTCGGAAGATTATATTATTCCGTTCAATCCAGATCGACCACCATAGAGCAGATAGAAGTGTAACTCCTTTGAGACGCATCTGCTTCTCTTGGAGATCTAGAAGCTCTGTCCACATTCCTCTGCTGTCCAACGAAGCTTGGAAGTTTGGGAGCCCGTCATTTAAACAAAAGATCAAATATCTAACGAACACGCATCCAGAGAACAGATGATCACATGTTTCAAGTTCATTAGCACAGAACACGCATAGTTGTTCGTCTATCCAACCGCGTTTATGGAGAATGTCTGCAGTGAGGACTCTTTTTCTTAGCACCAGCCAAACAAAGACTTTGATTTTAAGTGGCATTTTAAGCTTCCAAATTCGAAAACTAAGATAATCTCCAATCTCTTCTTCCCCAGCAATTGGAAATTCGTAAATTCTTGTTTCGAATCCTGTTGAAGATATCAGGGAACAGAGATCTAAGGGGGGCGTTTCCTACCCAGCAATCTGTCCAAAATTGCATGTTTTTGCCGTCTCTCAAAGCATGAGTTAAACCACATCTGAAGCTGTCCCAACAACGTAGGATGCTTCTCCACCAGTGGGAATAAGGCTTGAACCTGCTACCTTCCTTGAGGGGCATTCTCCTGCTGTAATATAGGGCTCTAATTAATTTTGTCCAACGTGTATCATGCTCTGTAAACAATCTCCACCACCACTTCATTAAGAGTGCCATATTCATTGCCTCCATGTCTTTGATCCCAACTCCTCCTTTTTTACTCTCGCATACGCTTTTCCAATTCACCAAGCAAATTCTGTTGGCTTAAATGGGCCAGCATCCTGCCCTGTGGCAGGAGGCCATGTGGGCCGAGTCATGTTCGAAATGGCATGAGGCTGGGTTGGGCCGAGTCATGTTCGAAGTTGCGTGAGACCAGGTAGGCCGAGTCACAATCGAGACCCGTGGGCGCTGTTTCTGTACGCTTTAAATGAATTGGTTGCGTATTTCTAACAGCTCGAGCTTTTGGGATTAATGGTTAGCGCCAACGATCCGACAAATTCTACCGCCAGTGCTAGGGCATCCTTTTCAAAAGAAGGATCTCCGAAGAGCTTCAATGCGACTAAGGACCCATTTTGGTGCTTTAAAAATAGAGAAAAAGTACAAAGGTATATTAGAGAGGACTGAATTTGTAAAAGTAAGTCTGCCTCCTTGAGATAAAAGTTTGGATTGCCATCCTTGAATTCGTATCTCTAATTTATTGAAAATCTTTATCCAGTCCTCTTTTGTCAAGCACCTGTTAGAGAGCGGGAGCCCTAAATAGCGAGTAGGAAGAGTTCCAACTTTGCAGTTTAAGATGGATGCTAAATGCACATCTTTGTGCTGCTTTCATAATCAGAATTATCAAACATTATCTAAAGAGTATAAAAAAAAATTTTATCAAAAATTCGAGCAATTTGGATTGTTCTACACCGCTAAACAAGCAAACGACTTGATATATAGACTGTCAAAAAATTATTGATTTTACGATATTTTGATCATCATGTAAATAATTTTTAAAATTTATACAGTTCATTCCATGGCCGTCGACTTTGCCAAAACAGGAGCTCCGGCCGATATGCCCAGGGTTTTGAAACCTAAAGAGTACCCTGATTTTATGGGTGGGATCGGCCCATGTACAAATTGTTGGCTTAAATGGGCCAGCATCCTGCCCTGTGGCGGGAAGCTATGTTGGGCCGAGTCATGTTCGAAATGGCGTGAGACTGAATGCACCGAGTCATATTCGAAGTGGTGTGAGGCTGGGTGGGCTGGGTGGGCTGAGTCGCAATCGAGATCCACGGGCGCTACATCTGTACGCTTTAAGTGAATTAGTTGTATATTTCTAATAGCTCGAGCTTTTGGGATTAATGGTTAGCATCAGCGATCCGGCACAAATCAATCGGCGTTCTGGGAAAGCTCTATAGAGCAGTCTCCACCCATATCGAAGAAACCCTAAGTTTCGATACCAACTTTGCAAACTCAATTCCTGAAGCTGCTTATGACCGTGATCTCGAAGTTGAAGGGTTTGAGGCTTTTCTGGAAGCTGCTCAAGAGTTCTATGATCAGTATTCCGAGAAGCTGAGCTCCCTGATGAATTACTACGGTGCGGAGTATGAAGATGAGATATTAACAGGAAACTTGCGGAACCGATCCCTGTATTTGGTGAAGGATAGGAACAGATATGGGGAAATGAAGGACCGGATTTTAGTCGTTGGTAAAGGCTTGATACAAGAGGTCGGCCGGGTGGTTAACAGCAGCTGTGCAGACAGACGTCGCTAAAGATGCATCGGCGTGGTACCATGTGACTTATCATCAAATTACAGTCCGAAAAATAGAATTCTTGAGCTTTCCTTGGACTATTAGTGATGCTCTTCTTAGTCATAAAATCATCGAAGCACCAGAGAAAGCTCATAAGAGGAGGCAATTGTAATGCTGATGTTAACTAGGGAACTATATAGCTCTTGTTGCGAAAACAAGTGCTTTTATTTTGTAAATTCTGTGGTAGCTGACATGTAAATTTTTGTTCATGATCCTTTTAAAAGTGATGTAGCACTATTTTTATGTTAGTGCCAAAGGTGTTAGATTTGGACTTATGAAAAATCCGTCTCACTATCATCCTATTGTAACTTTCTAAGTAATTCTCTGTATGGTTAAAATGAAGCAAATAAGTTGCAAAACTTTGTGTGGGTGCTCGCGATCTCTTACATCTTAATGAACTCCACAGATCGCTGCAATGTTGTTCCATCGGATGTTTTCTTATTCCGTTATTGAGCAGTAAAATAGCAGCCAAAATCATCAATATGTCGAAAAAAGGTTCAACTCTTCACTTTTAAAATTTATCTGCCACTACACTTGGCAGAGTTCATATAAGATTGTCATATCGTAAGGGATTGTTTGATCCTCTTACTTTTGTGTACCACCTTTGTAGAGATACGTTTGTACAAGATACTCATTTGTGCATCCAATCAGCCCCTTTAAGCTACACAAGATAATCAAATTTTCTTTTTCTTTTTCCTTTTTTTTAAAAAAAAAAGGAGTACAAGAAATATCTGAACGCATCTTTTTGAAGAATTAATAGTATATATTAATATTAATGTCTTCTACAGAACATCAATCGTGATGATACATTCTGCTCAAACAAATAACAGCAGTTGCCACACTTCACTGCTAACTTAATCACCCCACTACTTAAATAATCACCATTACAAGTTACAAATACCTCAACTTCTCCTCCTAAGCATTCAACTGAGTAGGAATCACAAGCTATGAATCTTCACCCTACACCATGTAATCATACCCACTCGGATGATATTCATACTGCGGAACTTTCAGCTCGCCGTTCCGGCCCCTGCAGTTCTCCTCAGGAAGGCGTAAGTAGTTTATGATGAGCTTCTTGATGAAAATTGACTCCTCGTGTGCCCGCACCGCCCCGTGCGCCAGTAAGTAATGTAACCTGACTCTGTTGCTTCCCTCAGCGGCTGACAAACTCGACTCCAATCCGATCCTCCTCTGAGGACGGCATCGCGCTTGACGGTAGCAGAGAGAGCGCGTCTCTGCGCTCGTCCTCCGGTTGTTCGTCACTCCTATCCGATCCGGCTGACAACAGTGGCGCTGCCGATCCCAGCCCAGCTTCAATCCCAGTCCTGATCCAGGACACTGACCACAGCCCGTATATCGCCCCTTCTTCCCGCGTCAGAATCCGTGTTGGCACGCTGCGGGCTGAACTCCAGTGCGAGCTCCCTGAGCTCCTTCTCAGGAACTTCTCGAGCTCTCGATCAGCAGCTGCTCAACGCATGTGGTCCTCCTTGCGGCGTGTCCTTGTACCCGTACCGTGCCACGCAACGAAACATGTGGAAGTCCTTTGGCAAACCCTACGAAAGAGAAACCTCCTCTGCCGAGGAAGGACGGGCACGTACTTTATGCACACGAAACACACTGTGTAGATGATCGCTGCAGCGTGAGCAAGAATTGCCAAATAATCGAAGGAATGCCCTGTACAATTTCATTGTAGCCAGGAGGCCAATCCAGGACGCGTACTGTCGAAGGAATGAGCCAAGATCGGCGGATGAAATCCATGAGATCTATTTCGCGCATCTCGCTCTGGATTTAAGGACACTCCCGTTAGTTCCATGTAATCAATCACACAGAGGAAAACGAGGAGAAGGCAAGGGGAAGCCACCACCCGCCTTCTTTGATCTTGGAGAGACGGCAGAGAGGTAGATGAGCTCAACAGTGCCGAATATGGCGGGAAGCAGAGGGCGAGGAAGAGGTTGGTTTGCCATATAGAGGACATCACGAGTGTTACTAAGAGGTGCTCACCAACATCACTCCAACCTCAGCGATGCCTGGACGAAGGAATTAGCAGAAAAGGTTGAAATGTAGAAAGTACAGTAATCTGGATGAAAAATGTAGCATACTGTGAGGGTATAAATTCAAAAACAGCCTGAAAGGACAATCATTTTGCGGACAGAGTACTAACGCATATAACGCATTAGCTATGTCGGTTGTGTTTCTAAAAGGCCACAACAACCACGCACATGATCTAAGAAACCAGTTGATGACCAGGAATATAGATCTGGCCATGAACCTTTCGAGATGTGACATCGTTAACCCTAGGGAAGCAACCAAGGGCCATCGATTGCTTAATGCAGGAGAAGGTCGCTGATATCATGCCTGGCTAGCTATATCATCCAGCAGAAGTCCCGATTCCAAAGACTGCCAGAAGAGAACACTGCTCTACCAAGTTAATAGGCGATAAAATGAAAGGAACCGATTGCTTATTATTACCCATAACAGTATGTGAATGAACAGAAAGAAGTGAAAAAAAAGAGAAAAGCATAGACTTGCCTGCACTATAACACATTTTGAAAATGGGCACCTGAACTAAGTGTGTTTTGATTTTACTACCTTAGCCTTCTCATTAACCGGATTCAACATATGATTCAACATATTCTGTTAAGTTTGTCAGACCTTAACAGTTTGCATCAAAAAAGTTATAGAATATTCCATAAGTAACAGAACATTTTGTCAATTAAGAAATACCAGTGGAGAGGTAGTAAAATCAAAATAACAATATAGGTTAGGTAGTAACAAAATTTAAGACAATCCAGGTATCCATCTCAAAGCGTGCTATAAATCAGTAGGTCCTGAAACTAATTAAACACTCGAAATGAAAACTCACCTGTACGGAGTCTAGAAACTCTCTCTACTGAGAGTGATGTTTCATTACGTATGCAGCTTGGCCCATGTAGGCAAGAAGAAGACAGGGAAATACACACATTGAAAAGCAATCTGATAGTGAGTAAAAACAAAACAAAAAGCAAATTAGAACGAATTTTGAACCGGAGCAGAATCAATGAGCACAAGATTCCAGGATTGTAGTAATACCAAAAAGATGAGCAAGAAAGAAAATAAGTCAAGAGATAAAATTAACCTGTATAAGATTTCACAGAGAAATGACCGGGTCGGCAAACATTGCTTCAGCTCCTATAAAAGAAAAGGACAAGCAAGATTGTTTGTAAAAGCATTGAATGCTGTTTCTCTGTAAAAAAAAAAGAGAAATTACACAGAAACTTTCAGATAAAGCAATAACAACAGTAATGTACGTGAGGAGGCAGGTAAAGCCTGTGATGCACAAACACAGCCACCGAGAGCCGACCACAAGCTTTCATGCTATTCTCTTGAAAAAGAAATAAATATATGCTGGATTGAAATGCCTCAGACAGAATTGTCGTACTTGATTATGTTTTATGCCCAACCAGAAGGCCAAATTGAAGAACCAAAGTGCTAAGATAGGTGCAAACAGGAAGCCAACTTTGCCGGTCCAAACCTCTGTATGCTGAACAGTAGCACAAGACGACAATGGAAACAAGCACCTACGGCATCTGCAAAAGGAATCATGTAAATTTTTAGCTAAATAGTGAAGATAGTTTGCTGTATTGACATCAGAAGTTAATTCTGTAATTTGCATGTTAACGTGTAGCAGTCGCCAAATGCAAGACGCAAACAAGCTAAAAAAGAACGCTGTGTCAAATCTGGAACTTCACCCTGAAGACCCACTCACTGCAGACAATTACTGCATGTAAAGGGAAAAATAACAGACAACAACATGAGATAAATACAGCTTTGGAGGGAAAGAAAAAAAGAAATTAATATAGAGCAGGATAATAGAGGGAGATACGAGTGTTAGAATACTCGACATGCTGGAGTCAGAATGCCATCTCCAATAATCATTGAAGTACCCATCAGAACCAATAGCCAAAGAAGATTTTGCAAATTTGTCCTTTTCTCTAAGCATTCTTTTTATTTTTAAGAGCTCTTCCAGTTCGCGAGTTGGCAACTTAAGCTGAAATCTGGAGATGCCTTCATCAGCACGCTGCTGATTCGGAAGTAGACTAACTTTTGCATACCTGCAAATCAATGAATATAGGCAAAAGTGCCGCCCATGCACTCACAGACATCGAACTTCAGGCTAAGCTATAAGATTGTATAAATGAAAGAATTATAACTAATAATACATATTCCACAAAATTATTTATCTATCAAAATATCTGAATTTTCAATGTATACCCTTATAAATTTTCTTACAGAAATACCATTGAACTTGGTGCTTAATTCCCTCCTGAAGTCAGCTGATGCCACCTCATGACTTAAGGGCATTTTTGTAAAAAAGGTCCTTCTTAAGGGCAGCATATGAAAACTCAGATCTTATGGGACCACAGATAAATTGATGATTTTGTAAGGTAAGTATGTAATGAGCCCAAAGAATTACAAACTAGCCTTGTATGATTAGTACTTTCGCATTGTCATTTGCTTTCAGCACTAGAAAAACGTATTTCGCAAAGAGAACAATTGCGATCGTGTACATGACTAATGATAGAGCCCCCAAGACATCATCTTCTGATTTTATTGGAACTTGGCTGAATATAATCACTGAAACGTATAAGGACTCGTCCGCAATGTCACCATAAACAACGCCAAGCGTTTGAAATGCCATTGCAAAGCGTAACTCCAAATGGCTAGATCCTATGAGATCACAGTTGAAATGAAGAATCAGTCTCCATGGTTATGACCAACAATTGATAGGTTTATATTACCTTTCTCGATTAATCATATCTTTAATTTCGTAGTATCTGTAACAATTAGTCCTACTAATTCATACATATAACGAAGCAGGTTTTGTTAAATTTTGAAATTCTGGGGCTGAAATTGAAATTGGGATCAAATTTCCGGAACTCACATAGTTAAAACTGAAACTCTTGAGGTCGAAACTAAACTCACATCAAACGATGAAATTAGTGTAAATATTACAAAAGAGCAGATATTAAAGTATTGTAACTTTACATCCATAATAAACTAAATATATCAAATGAATCTACAAAAACCCACTAGATTAAGAACAGAAGGGATCTGAATCTTTTGTAGAGCTAAGTAACGAAAGCTATGTAAAAGATGGCGATTTCCACGCAATACCAATACGACACTGATTTCGACAGCAAAAGCGTTTACCTGCGCGACCATGGCCGTAGAGTCGCGATCCCGCATCGCCTCCACGTCCACGAGTCCCACCTTTTCGGCTTCTTCACGAGCCGCCTCCTCATGTGACGGCCGACCCCCCGAACCCCGCAAAACCCTCGAACCTTCCTCTCCACCGGCGCCTCCGCCCGCTCGCCCTCGCCCTCGCGCCTCACGCCCTGCGCCTTCGATCGACCACGGTGGCGATCCCGACGAGTCACCTCGCCGCCGTCACACTCATCGTCGCCCGCCCCCCCGCCCCCCTCCGCCGCCGCCGCGCCGCCGCCACCGCCGAGGGGGGCTCCTCGATTTCGCCTCCTCCCATCTCCGGCCGCCCTTCCCCTTCGAGACGGAGCTTCCGCTAAGGGGTAAGGGATCTGTGAGCTCGGGTTTTAGCCTTGGAGGAGATGGGGTTCGGGTTGGGGGAGTAGGGTTCTATACGAAGACGATCGGACGATAGCGCCGATTAATCGGCGAGAAGAAGAAAAGAAGAAAGAAAGAAGAAGAAGAAGAAGAGATATTTTTTTTCAAAAAAAAATCCTTTTCATACCGGCGCTTGTGCACTTTTTCTTCGCAACGTAGTATGTAGACTATGACGAAATTATTGCCTGCTCTGGTCTAACTTTGTAATCCATAGACCGACATTTTCTCACTTTCTATTTATCTCTACCTTTCTAATTTCCTTCAATAATAGCTTTAGATTTTAAACAAAATTCAAAATAGTTATTTAAACCTTAAAAAATATTATTTTACTGTACATATAACAAATATTAATTTAGATTTATTTATATTAAATGCTCAATATACTTTTAAAAAAATTTACGGCATAATATTTATAGCAAATAAAATATTTTCTTATCATCTGAAGAATATTTCATATGTTTTCATTACAAGATTATAACTTTTAAAGAAAAGGCAAAATATAACTAACAATTTAAATAGCTTCGTATGGTTAATCTGCATGAAATAAACACTAACTAACAATTCCCTTGTTTTGAAATTTTAAAAATTATTTTCACTCGTATAAAAATAGCATCCATGCAGGTGGTCTACGATGATGTCGTGGACGCCAGTCCAGCTAATTGATTTCCCGCTATGAAGGGATTTGTTATGATATGTCACGGCCATTCACCGACATGTGGAGGCCCACGTTGTGGGACCCAGTGTCAGTGTAAGAAGAGTGATATATCACCGTTACACCGAGAATCACCTCCTTCTCCTCCTCCCTTTGACTCTCTGCGTGTGCGGCGTGTTCTGTCACGTTGTTCGATTTGATATGTGTGTTGATTGCACACAATTATTGAGGCACGAGGTGTTATTACCGAAATTATTTCACAGCATATAATTTCGTGCCACGTGTCCTTTTCAAGTTTGACTTAAACTATACCCCACGTGGCGATTAATGTGTGATTTAGCTATAAGTGGATCAATTAAGAAGGCCTAAACCTAAACCGTAATCCATGCGATGTACGAAATGATAATTATGAAAAAAAAAAAGAAAATTGCCGACAAAAGAAGAGAAAACAATGGTGGAAAAAGCGACGATAAGAAACATGATTCATCTTGCGATGAAGGAAGGTATCATCGACGGAAGTAAAAAATGAACAGTTTACCTAATGCAGAGGTGTGACCACCGATTTCGTTCAAGCCCAAAAAAAGGAAAAACTAATTTGGTTCAAACAAAAAAAAGGAAAACATGTGGAGATGAGCCGATTCAGAAGAGCCTACACTCATAATAATTAAGTTCGGTTCAAGCAAAAAAAAGAAAAATTCGATTCAGTTCAACGAGAAAAAAGAAAAAATATTCGGAGAGACTTGAAACGTTTCAAGGTGGAACCATACACCCAACAATCGAAGGAAACGTTTGTCATGTGACAAATTAGGGAGAATAATTATATCGGTATACGAAGATTGCATTGTGTACAAGATTAATTAGAAAATTACATGACTATTCCTAACAAAAATTTTAAATATGAACGCTTATCACTTATCAATTATTCAATCTCAAATATCTCGCTAATAAATGCGTGATTTTTTTTTTTGAGATTATTATCAAAACATATTCTACTCTATTTTCTTATTTTTTCAGTCTCCTTAACCATGCAAATTATGGAGTCTATCTATGAGCTAACAGCATGTTGTTCTACTGAATCTCTCACATGAAAGAAGCCTTCACATCATAAACACCTGGCGCATATATTTTGGAGGAAAACGACGAATTTAAGATGGGACGTGAGAGTTGTTCGAAGTTCTTGATCTGTCGCGCGCAGATCCGACTTCTTATACAGAGTGGAAGTTTAACTTCTGTCACTTATCAAGATAAAGTTGAGATTGGACATTTCGCCAAAACTCGCAATCTCCAGCGTCTAGCGATGTATGATATATTTTTATTTTTTCTGCTAATTTATAGGCTCCAACTATTGAGATCGTCCAAACTTTTTGCTATTTGCAATATATATATGTAGAGTTGAGCTGGAATGCTATCGTAGCAAACGGGCTCCGTTGCCAATCCATTTTTTTTCGATGATGGAGCCTCTAAATCGACGATCGGCACCCGTTGAAAATGATCTATACCACTTAAGTATCTAGAAATCAATTTCATACTTTTCGAATATTTTGTTTTTGTCCATCAGTGGGCGTAAAAATGAATGGCTGAAAATGAATATCTTCTAAAAAGTGATGATAGAAATTTTGTAATCATGATCGAGAGTATAGATCTGTTCTAAATAGTTAAAGAATTTTCTAACAAAATTACATTGATTTGAATAGCTTACACCGTTAAACAAGAAGACCTCTCATATCAACCATTAAAATTACTAATTTTGAACCCTTTGATCACTAGGTAAATGATGTCGAAAAAATTTGAATATTTAATTTCTAAATACTTCAAAGTGATATAGATCAATGTTCAACGGTACGATCGTCGATTTTGAAAGCTCTATCATCGAAAACAAAATGGGTGGCAACGGACGCCCGTTTGCTACCGATAGCATTCCAGCTCAACTCTATATATATATATATATATATATATTATAATATTAGTATACAGAGTGGGCTGGTATGCTTTCGTAAGCACGAGGCCTCCGTGCTTCCACTTGTTTTCGATGTTCGGACTTTCTAATTGACGATCCGCCTCCGTAGAGTTGATCTAGAGTATTAAAGTACCAAGAAATTAAATTTTGCGATTTTTCGATATCATTTGCCTATGATCGAAGGGCTCAAAATCAATAATTTTAAGGCCGTGGTGAGCCGGTTGCAAGTTTAACGGTGTAGAGAATATCCAAATCACGTGAAATTTTGATAGAAAATTCTTTATACCATATAAAAAAGATCAATAACTTTGATTATAAATTTTAATATCATATCATCATATTTTGTGAGATTTTTATTTTCAGCCGTTGATTTTGAGCCACTTCGATCACTAGGCAAATGATATCGAAAAATCGCAAAATTTATTTTCTAGATACTTCAAATACTCTAGATCAAGTCTAACGGAGCCGATCGTCGATTTGAAAGTCCCAACATCGAAAACAAAGTGGAAGCACGGAGCGCTCCGTGCTTCCGAAAGCACCCCAGACGCACTCTATATATATATATATTTGGATGTTATGCATTATTGCCACCGTTATTTATTTTATCGAAATGCAAAAAAAAATTATAATAATAAAAATTCACGACTAAATGACTGTATGAAAAAAATAGTAATCATTGAAATCATATTAATATACTTGTACGAACTTCAAAAATTTTTTGAAAAAAATCTAGTTATTATTTTTAAATTTAGCAGGACTAAATTTGATTTACTAAGTTTGTTAGGAATACGTAACTATATAATTTAAAGAAATATAAAATAATTATTAGCTAATATATATATATATATAGAGAGAGAGAGAGAGAGAGAGTGTTTAGCTACTATATATCCTCTTAAGGAGATAGAAGCCTTTATCCTATCAAGTCATTTTGAATGATCGACACTTCAAATTAATAATCGATACCATTGAAAGTGATCTACACTATAAAAAATATTTAGATACCAAATTTTGTAATATTTAAAAATTATTATTAAGTCCATCGAAGAGTTGAAAAATAAACGGTCATAAATGAATAACCTTCTTAAAATAGAGGTTAGACTTTCTCAAGTCATAATCAAAATTATCTTTTTTTGAGAAAAAGATAGTAAGCTATCCGCTTCATTCATTAAGAAAAAATGAATTTAGCATCAGTGGTGAAGGCAATTAAGGCCTCCGAAAAATAAAAATAAAAATAAAAGTAAAATAAAATAAAATGCAAATGCAAAAGAAAGAAAAAGAATAAGGTAATATCCACTCAACGAAGCACCTCCCACGAGCTCAAAAGTTGACTAATACTCTGAAGCAGGAAAGCCGGGTTGCTAGCCTTGTCTCGGAAAATTATATTATTCCGTTCAATCCAGATCGACCACCATAGAGCAAATAGAAGTGTAACTCCTTTGAGACGCATTTGCTTCTCTTGGAGATCTAGAAGCTCTACCCACATTCCTCTGCTGTCCAACGAAGCTTGGAAGTTTGGGAGCCCGTCATTTAAACAAAAGATCAAATATCTAACGAACACGCATCCAGAGAACAAATGATCACATGTTTCAAGTTCATTAGCACAGAACACGCATAGTGGTTCGTCTATCCAACCGTGTTTATTGATAATTTATTGATAAAAGTTTAATGTTTGGATTGCCATCCTTGAATTCGTATCTCTAATTTATTGATAATCTGTATCCAGTCCTCTTTTGTCAAGCACCTGTTAGAGAGCGGGAGCCCTAAATAGCGAGTAGGAAGAGTTCCAACTTTGCAGTTTAAGATGGATGCTAAATGCACATCTTTGAACTGCTTTCATAATCAGAATTATCAAACATTATCTAAAGAGTATTAAAAAAAATTTATCAAAAATTCGAACAATTTGAATTGTTCTACACCGTTAAACAAGCAAACGATTCGACATATAGACCGTCAAAAAATTATTGATTTTACGATATTTTGATCATCATGTAAATAATTTTTAAAATTTATAAAGTTCATTCTATGGCCGTCGACTTTGCCAAAACAGGAGCTCCGGCCGATATGCCCAGGGTTTTGAAACCTAAAGAGTACCCTGATTTTATGGAAAGATGGGATGGGCCCATGTACAAATTGTTGGCTTAAATGGGCCAGCATCCTACCCTGTGACGGGAGGCAATGTTGAGCCGAGTTATATTCGAAATAGCGTGAGGTTGAACGCACCAAGTCATATTCGAAGTGGCGTGAGGCTGGGTGGGCCGAGTCACAATCGAGATCCATGGGCGCTGCATATGTACGCTTTAAGTGAATTGGTTGTATATTTCTAATAGCTCGAGCTTTTGGGATTAATGGTTAGCGTCAGCGATCCGGCACAAATCAACCAGCGTTCTGGGAAAGCTCTATAGAGCAGTCTCCTCCCATATCGAAGAAACCCTAAGTTTCGATACCAACTTTTCAAACTCTAACTCCTGAAGCTGCCTATGACCGTGATCTCGAAGTTGAAGGGTTTGAGGCTTTTCTGGAAGCTGCTCAAGAGTTCTATGATCAGTATTCCGAAAAGCTGAGCTCCCTGATGAATTACTACGGTGCGGAGTATGAAGATGAGATAATAACAGGAAATTTGCGGGACCGATCCTTGTATTTGGCGAAGGATAGGAAGAGATATGGGACCGGATTTTAGTCATTGTTAAAGGCTTGCAAAAAGAAGGTCGATTCGCAAAAGATGGCATCGGCGTGGTACCATGTTTTTTTTTTCCTTCTTTTTTGTTGTTTTCCAAAAAAAGGGAGTACAAGAAATATCTGAACCATCTTTTTGAAGAATTAATAGTATATATGTATATATATTAATGTCCTCTACAAATATCAATCATGGATGATGCATTCTGCTACAACAAATAACAGCAGTTGGCCACCCTTCACTGCTAACTTAATCCCACCCACTACTTAAATAATAATCACCATTACAAGTTACAAAATACCTCAACTTCTCCTCCTAAGCATTCAACTGAGTATGAATCACAAAGCCATTGAATCTTCACCCTACACCATGTAAGTCATACCCACTTGGATGATATTCATATGCGGAACCTTCATGCTCGCCGTTCCGGCCCTGCAGTTCCTCCTCAGGAAGGCGTAGAAGTAGTTTATGATGAGCTTCTTGATGAAAATCGACTCCTTCGTCGCCCGCACGTCCCCCTGCGCCAGTAGGTATGTGAACCCTGACTCTGTTGCTTCCCTCAGCGCTGACAACTCGTACTCCAATCCAGGGTCCTCCTCTGAAGACGGCATCGCGCTTGACGGTAGCAGAGAGAGCCCGTCCTCTGCGCTCGTCCTCCGGTCGTCCTTCACCCTACTCTGATCGGCTGACAACAGTGGTGCGTGCAGATCCCCGGCCCCAGCTTCAACCCCAGTCCTGATCCAGGACCTGACCACAGGCCGTATATCGCCGCCTTCTTCCCCGTCAGAATCCGTGTTGGCAGGCTGCAGGCTGAACTCCACTGCGAGCTCCTGAGCCTCCTTCCGCAGGAACTTCTCGAGGCTCTCGATCAGCAGCTGCTCAAACGCATGGTGATCCTCCTTGAGCGTGTCCTTGTACCCATACCGTGCCACGCAACGAAACAAGTGGAAGTCCTTTTGGCAAAGCCTACGAAAGAGAAACCTCTCCTCTTGCAAGACGTAAGGGACGGGCACGTACTTTATGCACACGAACACCACCGTAGAGTGGATCGCTGGGAGCGTGAGCAAGAATTGCCTGAATATCGATGGAATGCCCTGTACGAGTTCATTGTACAGGAGGCCGACCCCAGGGACGCGTACTGTGCCAAGGGAAGAGCCAAGATCGGAGATGAAATCCATGGAGACCTTTTCGCGCATCTCGCTCTGGTATTTAAGGACGCTCCCGTAGTTCCATGTATACATCACACAGAGGAAGAACGAGGAGAAGGCGAGGGGGAGCCACCCGCCTTCCTTGATCTTGGAGAGGACGGCAGAGAGGTAGATGAGCTCAACAGTGCCGAATATGGCGGGGAAGCAGAGGGCGAGGAAGAGGTTGGTTTGCCATATGAGGAGCATCACGAGCGTTACTAATGAGGTGGTCACCAACATCACTCCAACCTCAGCGATGCCTGGACGAAGGAATTAGCAGAAAAATTTGAAATGTAGAAAGTACGGTAATCTGGATAAAAGATGTAGCATACTGTGAGGGGTATAAATTCAAAAAACACCTTAAGGACAATCATGTTCGCGGACAGGGTACTTACCATACGCATTAGCTATGTGGGTCGTGTTTTTAAAAGTGGCCACAACAACCACGCACATGATCATAAGGAACCAGTTGATGACAGGAATATAGATCTGGCCTATGAACCTCTTCGAGGTGTGGACGATCTTAACCCTAGGGAAGCAACCAAGGGCCATCGATTGCTTAATGCAGGAGAAGGTCGCCGATATCATGGCCTGGCTAGCTATCATTGCAGCAAGAGTCGCGATCCCAAAGACGGGCCAGAAGAGAACACCTGCTCACCAAGTTAATGCGCTAAAAATGAATGGAACCAATTGGCTTATTATTACCCATAAACAGTATGTGAATGAACACGAAAGAACTATATGGAAAAAAAAAAAAAAAAACATAGACCATACCTGCAAACATCTTGAAATGGGCACCTGAACTTCAGATGTTTTAATTTTACTACCTAGCCTTTCATTACTCTGATTCAACATATGATTCAACATATTCTGTTAAGATTTGTCAGACCTCAACACTTTGCATCAAAAAAGTTATAGAATATTCCATAATGTAACAGAATATTTTGTCAGATTAAGAAATATCAGTGGAGAGGTAGTAAAATCAAAATAACATAAGGTTAGGTAGTAAAAAAATTTAAAACATTCAGGTATCCATCTCAAAGCGTGCTGTAAATCATGTAGGTCCTGAAACTAAAACACTTGAAATGAAAACTCACCTGGTACGGAGTCATAGAAGACTCTCTCTACTGAGAGTGGATGTTTCTTTAGGTATGCTGCTTGGCCCATGTAGGCTAGAAGAAGACAGGGAAATACCACACATGTGAAAGCAATCTGATAGCGAGTAAAAAAAAAAAAAAAAAAAAAAAAAAGAAGCAAAATTAGAGGAAAGTTTTAACCAGAGCAAAATCAATGAGCACAAAATTCCACGATTGTAGTAATACCAAAAATGATGAGCAAGAAAGAAAATAAATCAGAGATAAAATAACCTGTATAGATTTCACAGAGAAATGACCAAGGTCAGCAAACATTGCTTCAGCTCCTATAAAAGAAAAGAACAAGAAAGATTGTTTGTAATAACAATTAATGCTATTTCTCTCGAAAATTATGAGAAATTACACAGGAAACTTTCAGATAAAGCAATACAAGCAGTAATGACGTGAGGAGGCAAGGTAAACCTGTGATGCACAAAACACAGCCACCGAGAGCCGACCAAGCTTTAATGCTATTTCTCTTGAAAAAGAAATAAATATATGCTGGATTGAATGCCCTCAGAACAGAAATGTCGTACTTGATTATGTTGTATATGCCAACAGAGGCCAAATTGAAGAACCAAAGTGCTAAGATAGGCGCAAACAGGAAGCCAACTTTGCCGGTCCCAAACCTCTGTATGCTGAATAGTAGCACAAGAACGACAATGGAAACAAGCACCACGGCATCTGCGTAAGGAATCATGTAAACTTTTTAGCTAAATGGATGGAAGAAAGTTTGCCTGGATTGACACAGAGAGGTAATCTTGTAATTTGCACGCTAAAATGTAGCAGTCGCCAAATGCAAGACGCAAACAAACTAAAAGAAGGAGACCTGTGTCAAATCCTGGAACTACACCATGAAGACCACTCACTGCAGACATTACTGCATGTAAAGGGAAAAATAACAGACAACAACATAAGATAATACAGCTTTGGAGGCAAAGAAAACAAAGAAATTTGTTATAAGCCAGGATAATAGAGAGAGGATACGAGTGTTAGAATACCCGACATTGCTGGAGTCAGAATGCCATCTCCAATAATCATTGAAGTACCCATCAGAACCAATAGCAAAAGAAGATTTTTGAAAATTTGTCTTTTCTCTAAGCATTCTTTTATTCTCAAAGCTCTTTCCAGTTCACGAGTTGGCAACTTAAGCTGAAAGCTGGAGATGCGTTCATCAGCACGCTGCTGATTCGGAAGCAGACTAACTTTTGCGTACCTGCAAATCAATGAATATAGTGCAAAAGTGCCCCCTGCACTCACAGACATCGAACTTGAGGCTTAAGCTATGAGAATGTATAAATGAAAGAATTATACAAATTTATACATATTCCACAAAATTATTTATCTATACAGACATCTCTGCGTAAAATCTGAATTTTCATGTACACCCTTTATAAACTTCTTACAAATATACGATTGAACTTGGTACTTAGATTCCCTCCTGAAGTCAAGCCGATGCCACCCCACGAACTTGAGGGCATTTTTGTAACAAAAGGTACTACTTAAGGGGCACATATGAATATTCAGATCTTACAGGGACAAAGATAAATTGATGATTTTGTAAGGTAAATATGTATAAGCCCCAAAGAATTATAACTAGCCCTTGTATGATTCGTACCTTCGCCATTGTCATTAGCTCTCAGCACTATAAAAACGTATTTTGCAAAAGGAACAATTGCGATCGTGTACATGATCAATGATAGGGCCCCCAAGACATCATCTTCTGATTTTAATGGAACTTTGCTGAATAAAGCACTGAAAACGTATAAGGGACTCGTCCCCATGTCACCATAAACAACGCCAAGAGTTTGAAATGCCATTGCAAGCATACTCCAAATGGGTAGATCCTGATAAGAATCACAGTTAAAAAATGAAAGAATCAATCTTCATGGTTATGACCAACAATTGATAGGTTATATTACCTTTCTCGATTAGTCATATCTTTAATTTGCTAGAATTATAACAATTGTGTCCTACTAATTCATCATTTAACGAAGCAGGTTTTGTTCTGGGGCTGAAATTGAAGCTGGGATCAAATTTCCGGGACTACATAGTTAAAAACTGAAACTTTGAGGTCGAAACTAAACTCACATCAAACGATGAAACTAGTGTAAATGTTGCAAAAGAGCAGATTATTAAAGTGTTGCAACTTTACATCCATGAGTAAAATAAATACACCAAATGTAGTACAATACACCAACTACTAGATTAAGAACAGTAGAGATCTGAATCTTTTGTAGAACTACTAGCAAAAGCAATGTAAAAGATGGCGATTTCTACGCAGTACCAAATACGACACTGATTTCGACAGCAAAAGCGTTTACCCGGCGACCATGGCCGTAGGAGTCGGCGATTCCCATCGCCTCCATGTCCAACGAGTCCACCCTCTTCGGCTTCTTCACGAGCCGCCTCCTCAGCAACGCCGCCCGCTCGAACCCCTCAAAACCCTCGAACCCTCCCTCTCCACCGGCGCCTCCGCGGCCCACGCCCTCGTCCTCGAGCGACCACTGGGGCGACTCCGACGAGTCGACCACGCTCCCGTCCACCCACCTCGACTCGCCCCAAGCCACGCGCCCCCCTCCTCCTCCGCCTCCGCCGCCGCCGCCGCCGCCGCCGCTGCCTCCGAGGGAAAGCTCCTCTATGTCGCCCTCCTCCATCTCCGCCGCCCCTTCCTCTTCGAGTCGGAGCTCCGCCGACGGGGTAGGGGGATCCATGAGCTAGGGTTTTAGCTTGGAGGCGATGGGGTTTGGGTTGGGGAAGGTACGGTTCTATACGAAGACGATCGGCGACAACGCCGATTTAATCGGCGAGGAGAAGAAGAAGAAGAGAGATTTTTTCTTTCTTTCTTTTTTGACAAAAAAAGACCGTTCTTGCCCTTTTTCTTCGCCACATAGTAGGGGAGAACCATGGCGAAATTATTGCCTAGACCAGCTCTACTTTGTAATCCATAGACCGACTATTTTCCACTAACATAACAAATATTTAATTCAGATTTATTTATATTAAATGCTCAGAAGTACTTTTAAAAAAAATTTGCGGCATAATATTTAATAGGCAAATAAAATATTCTCTTATCTGATAGAATATTTTATATATTTTTATTAAAAAATTTATAACTTTTAAAAGAGAAAGCAAAATGATAACCTACAATTTAAATATGCTTCATATGGTTTAATCTGCGTGAAATAAACACTAATCAATAAGTTCCCTTGTTTTGAAATTTTAAAATTGTTTTTAACGTATATTAAATGGCATCCATGCATGTGTGGTCTACGGATGATGTCGTGGACCCAGTCCAGCTAATTATTTTCCGATATACAGTGATTTGTTATGATATGTCACGGCCCATTACACCGACATGTGGAGCCCACGCTGTGGGACCCAGTGGTCAGTGTAAGAAGACTGATATATCACCGTTGCACCGAGAATCACATCCTCCTCCTCCTTCGTCCTCTTACGTGTAGTGGCGTGTTCTCTCACGCGTTCGATTTGATATGTGGGGATTTGATTGCACAATTATTGAGGCACGAGGTGTTACCGAAATTATTATTTCCACAGCATATAATTTCCTGCCACGTGTCCTTTCTAAATTCGGCTGAAACTAACTATACCCCACGTGGCGATTAATGTGAGATTTACCTATAAGTGGATCAATTAATTATTTACATGTTGATGTTGATGTTGTTGCAAGATTAATAAGAAAATTACATGACTATTCCTACAAAAATTTTAAATATACACTTATCAAATTATCCTATCTCTATATCCGTAATAAATTGCATGATTTTTTTTGAGATTATCTATTCCATTTTTTTTATTTTTTTAGTTTTCTTACCAAGCAAATTGTGGAGTCTATTTATAAGCTAAAAGCGTGTTCGTTTTCCTCGTTCTCTGGCATGAAAGTCCTTCACCTCATAAACTGCGAGCGCAGATATTTGGAAGAAAACGACGAACTTAGAGATGGGACGTGGGGAGTTGTTTGTAAGTTCTTGATCTGTGGGCGCCGATTCCGAGTTCTTATACAGAGTGAAAGTTTAACTTCTGTTACTTAACAAGATGAAGTTGAGATCGGATATATCGCCAAAACTCGCAGTCTTTAGCCTCTAGTGATGATATTTTGTTCTTTTCTGCTAATTTCTAGACTCCAGCTATTGAGAATCGTCCAAATTAACTTTTTGCTACTTGCAATAATGATTTTTATTTATTTATTTTGGATGTTATGCATTATTGCCACCATTATTTATTATATCGAAATGCAAAAAAATTATAATAATAAAAAATTCAGGACTAAATGAGTATATGAAAAAAATAGTAATCATTGAACATCATACTAATATATACTTGTATGAACTTCGATTTTTTTTTTAAAAAAAATCTAGTTATTATTTTTAAATTTTGCAGGACTAAATTTGATTTACTAAGTTTGTTAGGAAAACAGAAATATATATATTTTTAACGTGTAAAGCTACTATACTATTGGAAGTATAGAGTATTTGATACTTTCGATTTTTTTACTTTTGAATTAAAAATTGTACGGTTAGGATGATTGCGGTGCTCCCTAGGATTGAGTAGTACTCCTAGAGCTGAATGGTCTCTACAGGATAATAATATTAATCGAAAAGCTAGAAATGAATAAAGCGGCCGATCTAAGAGCCAAAAGTCGAAAGCACCAAATTTTCTATACTTCTCATAGTATAGTAACTATATATATATATATATATATATATATTATATATATAATTAGACTGAAATACTATGAATAGCACCAAACTATTAGTGTTATTAGGTTTTCGGCCCCTAAATGAAAAAATATACGGTTAGGATGACGTGGGCCCCTTAGGATTGAGTGAGTTATTGGTTGAATAGTATAATCTAACGGGTGAAAAATAGTCAAAGGATTAAATCTAACGACGAAAAACTTGATAGCAGCAAACGCTTGGTGCTATCGATAATATTTAAGCCAGACCCCCCCTCTCTCTCTCTCTCTCTCTCTCTCTCTCTCTCTCTCTCTCTCTCTCTATATATATATATATATATATATAGTCTGGCTACTATACTTTTTTGAGTATGATCACCCTCGTACTCATAAGTCGTTTTCGATGATAGAACTTCCAAATTGATGATCTATACCGTTAAACGTTATTTACAGCATTTAAAACTTCTAGAAATCAAATTTTATAATTTTTCAACATCATTTACCTTACGATTAAAAGGTCACAAAACTGATAATTTTTAACGACTGGTATGGAATATTTGCTAGTTTAACGGTGTAAAAGAATCGGAATAGGTTGAATTTTTGATAAAAAATTCTATTTACTACCTAGATAAAGATCAATAACTCCGATCTTAAATTGAAGGATTTTTAGGACGTCGTTCGATTTCGACCGTTCATTTTATACCCATTTGATGGACTTTATTAAGATTTCGAAAAATTACAAAATTTATTTTCTAAAAGTTTCAAATACTCTAGATCATATTTAATAGAATGGATCGTCGATTCGGAAGCTCAATCATTAAAAATAATTTATGAATATAAAAAACTCTATAATCACGAAAGTACAGTAGCCCTGGCCATATATATCTATATTCATTATTTTCCCCATATGCTGTACAATTTAGACACTTTTTGTGTTTGTCCTACGAATACTCATTATTTTCCCCATGTGCAGTACAACGTAGTCCGGAACACTTTTTGTGTTTGTCCTACGAAAAATTTAAATTCCGAAGCCACTAACACTCTCCCTCTCAAATAAACAATGTTACAAAATAATTTTACCGAAACAGTAGTTCAACTGAGAATTAATTTCGGTTTACAAACAAAGGAGCTCAAATTTTAGAGCATTTTCAGTGAAAGTGTTTTCCATTTTCTTTTTAAGAGAAAAAGGTAAAAGTTATGCATTTTATTTTTTTTTTTTTCTCGACTAGAAATATAAAACAACTAGACTTAGTAGAGACACGCAGAGCTGCCGCTGCATTGAATCACAGAAAAATTAGGGCATAAATACCAAACAAGGCCCAAAATTTATTACCTAATTCTTCATACTGTAGGAGACTTCATGTTGTTTTTTTTTTTTTGCTACACTCGATTTAGATTTAGAGACATGGAGAGAGATAGACATAGAGAAAAAAAAAAACCATTTTTAACCTAAAACTAAGAGGAGCGGGAGATTAAAGCGGGGTTTTAACAAGAGAAAAAGGGGGTCAAAGCTGCAAAAAAGAGGGATTTGAAGACTATAAAATTAGATAAACGTGCTTTAACTAGTCAAAAAACGAGATTAAAGCGCAGGCTTGGTCCTCCCGAAGCTAGTTAGCCGGCGGCTGGGGGCTGCGCCTCCTCCTAGGCGGCGTCTTCCTCGAAAGGGAAGCGCTCTAGTAGTTGTAGTTCCATTGTTAAATCTGGGAAGAGAGAGAGAAAAAAAACAAGAAATAAAACACTCAGGTTACCTCCTAAAGCGGAGCACTCAAAACCATTTCAATCCCAAAACTACGTACCCTTCCACTCCCCTTCACCTTTCCATGCTCGAAACCCAGATGACCCAGAATGACAAAAGAGAGTAATATTAATAAAAAAAGGACTTAACCCTTAGCTACCCCCCTAAAGCGGTACCACCCAAAATCATTTCAACCCCAAAACTACCTACCCCTCCACTCCCCTTCACCTTTTCTGACTCGAAATTACTTCACAAAAGAATAAAAATAAATAACTAACAAATAAAAGAACAAACTTCAACTAACTCTCACCCCTCTTCCTCTTCGACTACCTCGAAAATTCTCTCTCCGAGTATCTCACACCTACCTCTCTACTCTACTTTCGGGAAACGTCCAAATTAGTAGAACACTAAAAAGAAAACAAAATTAAATAAAAAAAAACAATGTAACAATAGAAACGAATATAAGGAAAATGACTATGTTGAAGATCAATCGAACTTAGTCAAACTTTAAGATGAACATCAGAGAACTTCAACACAAATACATTGAGTTGGATACGTTCTACAAAGTAGAAAGTACATTGTTACTGGTAGTCTCATAGGTTGTAGGTTCTCAATCATTTTTGCTTTTCAAACTATGGTGGTTCTTTTAACACTTAGCTCAAGCAGGGTAACGGCATTACAACCAATTTTCTTTTACGGTAAGAAACAACTATTTAACAAACAATTAACCAACTTACTTGAAAAGACAACTAGCAGACAGACTGTACCCCTAGCGACATGGACTAGCCGTCAACGCAGAGCGAAAGAACGTACACGAATCAACGCGATGAAGTAGAAAGGTGAAAGGAACAAAAGCTATAACCAACACTGTGTGGTTTAATTGCTTATTAGGGTATAGTCTATCGATTCCCGAACCCGATATCGTAAAACCCAGTAACCTAACATGAATTATTCAATATACCATATCCCATGGGTTAATTACCTCGACACTCGAGTCCCTACCCACTGGGAGATCCTTCGCCTTACACTGTAACCAAGAGATTATAAAACCCAGTAACACGCGTAACGCGGCAAAACGTTCACTGAGAAAGTGATCAAAAATAGTTTAATTGCGTATTGTGTAGTTGGGGTTAACTAGGAGACGCTTCAGTAAAGCGAATGACTTCCTTGAACAAACAAAAGAAAAACCGCCTCCCTCAATAAATACAGTAGTCAACGAATGTAAAAAAAACAGGGGAGGGAGAAACAAGAAGGTTAAGCATCCCGAATACGATCTTTCTTTCCCTCTTTTTTACAGTGCCAGCTGCTAGAACAAGTCCAGTAGTGGGGTCTTCCGTCTCCACTCGTAAAGAGACACGTACAAAGTTAAAAAGAATAAGGTGACCTTACCGTGAAGCTTTAAATCCTTTTATATAGACAAGACGGGAAATCCTTTTAGAAAAATAAGTGTTTCAGTACGTGGTTTCACTTTGGTAAAGATGCCTTTTTTGTCCAAAAAAAAAAGAAATGATTAACAACAGGTGAACATCTTAATAGTATGAGAATTTAACGGTTCGAATGTGTTATAAACTTCTCGATCATGAGAACAAAGAATGATTATAACTAGGTTCAGCTCTTATTTTGAAGTTACTACGATTATAAATATAGTAAAAGACCATATAAAGATATTGAAATAGTCACATAGGTTATGGGACTTTAAAGAATAAAGAATAACCACAGCTTGTAAATGAACATACTACGTCGTAGTCACGGGCTAAGTCATTTCCGCCTTGATAACGTCGCGTAGGCAAGAAAAGAGCACAGTCGAAGGGACACTGTCTAGACTCTAAGATTTATCGCTTTCGTTTTATCGCTTGCTACCAGCCTCCTTTCGCCACGAGTATAGTCTTCAAGATACAGTCTTCGTAAGAGTGTTTGGTTGAGGTGCTTAATGTCTTGACTCGAGATGTACGTCGAAAGACTATGACTCTTGTCGTTGTCGGGAGTGACAGTAGGTTAACGGACACTCTAGACACATAAGTATTAGTACTTTTTAATAATTGAGATATATATATATATACGTAGACAAAATTATTATTTCTTAATACGGAAAAGGATATAGACGGGAATCCATTGAATAAGGATACCAAGAGTTTGATAACACACCCAAAATAAAATCAAGAGTTTGATATTAAACAACGACAATATAGCTGTTTGGCAAAAACACTCCTTATTTTCCCACTCTAAATTTTTATGTTATTTAATTTGAAAACTCCTAACTTCACGTTGTATCCGTTCTCTCAAACTCCTGGTAATTACATTAAATATGGGAAGACAAATTCACGTTTATATACAAAGTTAAAGACAAAATGAAGAAACTACTAGTAAAAGTGTCCTACACGTAACCGAAGATTATAACTACTATTATTAAAACGGAGTCTTCAACAAATTAGTCAAATACGGTACCCTCCTTTCCACCTTTTTCATCCACAAACATTAAAATATATTGATTATTTACACGGATTACCCATCAACATAAACTATAGTGGTTATATAAGGTTTCTTTCATTTTCAAAAAAAAAAAATTTTTTCTCATTTAAACTGGTAAGTTCATTGTCTCGATTCCGTAAATACGTCTTGGGGATATAACGGAAAATACAAAACCGAGGTAATGTAAGGTTAAACCCACTTTAACGTGGTCGAGGGTTTGTAAAACGAGGAGTTTAAAACTCAAAACTCATATGTAGTTTGAATATTTTCTATAATAAACTCAGAAATAGAATGGACACACAGACTATGTAGACAGGTAAGTAGTTTCAATGTTGGAAAAGAAATAAATCTACAAACTATAACATGCGTTCATTATTAAATAGGAGATTTTTTTTCTCATTTGATTTTGATAAAATCAACCATTTTGACATGTTTTGACAAGACTTGATACTTAATAAAACTTAGCTGATAGTTTAGAAAGTTTCAAAGTTAAAATGGTAGGTTGTCAAAGTCAAAGAACCTAAACTCGGTCAAACTGTGAAATTGAAGTTTTAAACCTACTATGTAAATTTTAAATTTCAGTTTTATAGCAACTGCCTGAGTTTAATTTATTTAACTTTCTCACCTCTTAGTCTAATTTTATAAGAAATACAGTCTATTCAAGATGTGCAAAGATGGATTTTTTAGAATTTTCTGTTCTTAGGTCTGGTTCAGATCTTTGATCTTCACATTATATTAAGTGGAAAGGGTATATGAACTCAATCACCACTTTCACCCCGTGATTTGAAAAGAGGGAAGAGAGAAGGTCTTCTATTGTTTCCCTCCTTATTATTCACCTCACTCCCGGTACGAAACAGAGAGAAGGTGAGATGAGTGTGTGTGTGTGTGTGTGTGTGTGTGTGTTTTACAATTTTTATACACTTAGAACCAGAACGGTGATGGTCGGTTGTAATTTTATGAAAAAAGGGTCGGTCCGGTCTAAGTGTTCTGTTTCTTTCGACAACGGATGACCTGTGCTTTTTCATCGTCGTACGACCTTTGGCGGTGACGAATCGCGTCAACCAACCGACAAGTCCAGGCGCTAATGCTCTAGCTTTTAAGCTAAAAAGTACACGCCTAAATCTTGCATGCCAGCTAAAACTGCTGTAGAAAAAGAAAAAGCCAAGCCTTATTATAGAAAACATGGAAAGTTCACTTTTAAATGTTATTTTGAAACTTGAACCTTGAAGTTCATGGTTGGTAATTTAAAAATCGATTGACGTGTTCTATGTCAGGTAATCTAGACCACAAAATCTTTATATTTTATGTACTGAACATAGAAATAGATATAAGTTTTTATAATTAGATTAAAAGACATGTATGTACTACTTATACTTTCTATTTATTTGGATTTTAGTCTATTTCAAAAAGATATTTTAAAAAGATGTAAACTAGTACAAATACTTCTCAAAACTCACTCCTTTTGTTCCAAAATATGTTTTTCCTGTAAGGTCTTCTAAGACACTTCATCTCTCACCACTTGATACAACTGATACAATTTACTTATCATGTTCATTTGAATTATAATCCATGTTGATTAATTTAATTAACATTGTGAACCTTTTATAAATCTCTATTTCTCTCAAAAATAAACATTAAACAATTCCCTAACGAGTAGAAACACTAACAAAAACAGATGAACCATAAGTGAATCAGTATATAAAAATTCTTACAAAATACCCTTAAACGAAAAAATTTTTTTGCGTTTTCTTATTTATTTTCCCATTTACCATATACACAAGAGTACTATACCACATTAAATCAATAACATGAAAATTAAAATCATAAAACCAAGTACTTGAAGATTTATAGAATGTAAAATCGAAGATTAATAAAAACAAAATTCTCGTTTGAGAATAACATTTTATTATAAGCCGGAGCATTTTTCATATTTTTAATTTCTGTACAAACCAGGTGCTGACTTTACTTTTATTTTTTATTTTAACCTACCATAACCTAACTTTTTGCCTTACTTTTATTAAGTTTTAAAAAAACAAGTAACGACATTACTTTTAGTTTTACTTATAGATCTTAAAACCCGGTCTTTACTTAACCGAGGAATGGCAAGGTTTCACCTTACTCTTAACCTTAGATTAAAGACATCTTATTTACTGTTGATAGCTTTAATTACTTAAGATAAGACTAAGATATCAAATTTTATCTATTTAGTTTGTTCGGGATCTAGTGTTATTACTTTATCATGTCTATGGTAACAAGCGGTAAAGTTATAAAATATAAGTTGTGAAAGTAGTGGCATAGATTTGTGTTTTATTAAACTATCCTAACCCTGAGTTAAAAAAAAATAAAAATACACTGTGGTATATTTTATTAATTAATTAATTAAATTTTAATTATAAGTTATCTTTGATTAAAAGTGTCTTTTATTTTGGTATTTTTCTCTATTTATTCTCTCTCTCTCTCGTGTATTTTATTTCGTATAAGTATTTCAAACTATGTAATGTTATTAATTATATTATTTTTGTAGTCCTCTTAGTATAGTTTCAATAGATTTGCTGTTTTTTTTTAGAGTTTTAAGATTTTTTTTTTGTTTTTTATGTTTTGGATAAAACCACCCCCTCCACCACCTACGTTTGTTCCGTTTTAGTATTATCACACCTCTTGTACGTTCCCTCCTCTATCGGTTTACCTCTTAGTGAAGAAAAATATATATATATTTTATGTATAAAAAAACTAACGAATTAATTTAAGGTAAAAATACTGTGTTGTATCTTTTATAGCTGGGAGATGAAAACACACAGTAGTGAACGGGATGGGTAGGGATGGAAGTGTTAAGAGAGGTGAAAAGTGGGAGGTTGAACGGGGTTTAATGTTTTTTTTCTTTTTGTCCTAATGAACAAGGGTTAATAAATAGTATTTTTTTTTTTTCATATGTCTAGGGGAGTTGATGCTCTTCTAGATGTCATAGTGTGAACGTGGTGCAGCAGTCATTGTTTAATTAATATAGAGAGAAAAACTTTCTTTTCATTTTATTTTTATAAGAAGATAATTGGTAGTGCTTTGTCTACTCGAGTTCCTCCTGTTAAAATAATCAACGGCTACGGTGTAGTCGTTATATTGACTATGTAAGAGAAGAAGAAGAAAAAAAGTTTATATCGGATAAAACTTCACTGAAAGAGTTGAAAAGAAAAAAAGAACTAACTGTGAGTGAATTGAATTTCATTAAAATTATTTTTTTTCAACTTTTATAACAATTTAAACAACCATTAAACATACTTGAAATATTAAAATTGGTGAAAAATCACTTATTTTAATCCATCTAATTATTAATTATTGATTATCTCAGCGATTTAAACTATTAAAAATTTCAGTTTATTTTTTTTCATTCCCACAATTCCCCAGAGATATCAAAATGGTAATAAAAACCCCCTTCATAAACCTCTTTTTATTTTATTATAAAACTTCTAGTGAACTTCTAAACAACGTAGTCGACGACGAACTGATAATTAGTTGACTCAGTTCTTACGAATGAAGAGTACATCTATAAACAAAAAATTTTTTAGATATAACTTTCTTTTTTTTTTAACGAAGAAAATTAGAAGGATGATAAATTTAGTCAACGATAAAAATACTTTTTATAAAAAGGACTTAATTTTTTTTTTTAATTACCGTATAAAAATAGAAGATTTGATTTAGTTAAAATATTTTTTATATTAAATCATTAAACATTGAATTTAGATTCTATAATCTAGTTAGAACATTATTACTACTAGTCATCTACGATTACCCCAGTTCCTAGTTCGCGGATTCCGCCTAAGTCCTACGCAATTAACATACGATAAAAAACGGAAGTGACTGACGAGATAAGCTATGTCTAGTCCTACTCTCACTTAAATAATACTTGAAACTGCTTAATTCTGTCTAGTTTGCTTTTTTTCCCGAGTGCGAACGGCGAGGTAAAGTAACCGCCTAGCCTCGCCTAAGTTTCGTCTAATATTTAAAACAAAATAAAAAATTAGAATGAATAATAGACTAAACCCTGACTTTTCTTATACAGACACAGAGATATTAAATATCTCTATAATTTTTTATAGTTTTGTTTGCTTTTTTTTTTTTTCTAACCCTGTTTGTAGTTGCAACCTCTGTAGTTAATACTGCTTAGAGTTTTATGCCAAACTTTTACTAAGCGTAGTAATTAATTACTTAATTATTTATTAATCATCGGTAGTTTTCACCAACCAGATTCTGTGTTTTATCCGATTGAAAAAAATACTTAGTAATTACAGGTAGAAAGAATCTAATGATTAAAAAATATATTAGATATTATTTCTCTCACTGTAAAAACAACCAAACTGAAAGCTTTATGAATCATTAATATTTATTTATATTTTTAAATTTAAGACGAGTTTTTTATAAAAATATATAGTTATTTAAAATTAAAGTATTAAATAATCTGCGCTCAAAAAATGTTAAAGTTATGCTCTTTAAAAACGCGTGGTTATTTATTAGGTTCATTGACTTTTTTTATTAAATTTCGGTAAATATGGTTACTTAAGATTAAAAAAGAAGATGTATAATATCAAAAAAAGAGAACACATTGTTACTTTGTGTGTGTTCTCTTATTCAAATTAATTTTTAATATTTATTCCGGGTTTTTTTATTTAATTTTTCCTTCCCATTTTACCATTAAAGTGAGTAACTCGACCGGATAAAATGAGTGTCTACACCGAGAATAATTTAAGGCGCAGAGGAGAGACAGGGAGAGGGTTTTGCTTCTCTCTCTCTCTCTCTCTCTCTCTCAATCTCAAGAGTGAGGAGGTATCTTTAGCTTTCTCTCTCTCCCTCTCCCTCTCCCTCTCCTTCTGCTTCTCCTTCTTCTTCGCCTCCTGCTTCTTCGACGCCCTTTTTCGCGAAAAATTACCGAAGATCTAACCGAAAACCCCGTCTCCGAAATGAGACGAATAGGGGGAGGTTCGGGTTTTTCTCCCGGGGACCTAGAGGGTTTCACGAGTACCAGAGGAGGAGGGAGAGGTGGCCCAACCCGGGGAAGGGGAAAAGAAGAGCGAGAGGAGGAGTTTACACACCCTAACACTAGAATTAGTACGAACAGGACACCAAAAAGAGCAGAGCCCAAAACGAGAAAAACGGATTTTTAAGCTTAAAAGAAAAGGGGGAAGAAAAAATGCCAACCAAACTACTCGGCCCGGATTAAAAACCGGTTTAATCCACTAAACCCCTATACCCAAAACGAAATAAAAGAAGCGAAACGAACAAAGAAAGCAACACCTAACCAATACCCACATTTCAACCGTGGAAATAGAGCTAACGCAAGCACTTTAACCGAAATTGTTAGAAAAGTATTCCAAAAAATCGGGGAAAAAAAAAAGACATCTATTAATATAATATAAAGAATGATCATTAAAACGCCGTGTCACATCCTAAGTCGTTACAACAATCAACCATAGACCCTAGTAAGTAGTTAAACCAGTGATTACATTGTAAATAATACATAAATAAAACAATTAACGAGAAACATATAGAACCCGAAGGAAAAGAAACAATAAAACATTAGAGATACACTATCGGTAAATACTACATAGGAGGACACTTATCACAAATTAAACATTGTATTAGATAACCTATAGATACGTTTTCATCAAAGATGTATTTTTACATCGTACTAACCTTTTTCTTGAGAAAACAGGTTTACCTAGATAAGTCATAATCTAGGATTAAAACGAAATGGTAACGTAGTAACATTTTTCTCTCCCTAACACTTCATTAATCCTCCAAGTTTATAGTTAATGTTCGTGACGTGCTTTTCCTACGAAGTAAACTATTGAGTATTTCAAAAACGCGCATATATTCCGATTTTTAAAGTTAAAAGACTATCACCCCTAGTTACGAACTAGAAGACCAAGTTACAATGGTGAATGGTGCCACTCAAAACGTCGGAGTCCCCCAATCTTTGAAGAGCCAACTAGTAACTACAACTCTTTTTCTCCTGTGCATTAATCTTCATTTTGAGTCGTAAATGAACCCCTATTTTCCTGAAACTCAACCGCGTTAAACATCTCAGCGGCGAGAAAGAAGAATGATATCAAGATCGAAAAGACACACCTATCTGTAAATAAAGGCTCAGGAGAGAAATAAAAAAATAGGAACATCACGAACCGAACCGTATTAACTAATTGCCAAGATTATTACGAAGACTTAAAATCCCGTATCCAACATATGGTTCACTTTGCTCTCTATAGTTATCAATGTATTTCGTTAACTCGTAAAGCAACGAATACTTAAAGTAACACTATTAAAAATCGAAAAATACAACATGACAACCTTTTGGTATACATACTGGAAATTAGATATTTAACTGTTGAAGGACACAATTATACGTGAAACCTTTCAAAACACAAATATTTCAATACTATAATATACCTAAACTTCAGACAACGAAGATATTAAAACGTAAGACAGTACTTATACATGCACATGTAATATATATCATAATCAAAATAAGTTGTATCAAGTTTTACGATATCTGTATTACTCTTAGTAGACATATATAGAGGATACAAAAATCATAGATTCAACTTCTAACTCTATAAGACCGTATCACATGATATGAACGAAACAGCTCGAGAGGCATCAAAGAATGTCCAATGATACTAGACTTAAGTATAAAGTAAAAGTATAAACAAAAAAACCGAGCAGAATCAAAACAACTTCTCTTTTAGCATTATTTTTTAACAGTATAACGACAATAATAATCTAATAAAAGTACATCTCTCTTGAAAAAAGTCACGACGAAGATACGACGTACTTGATTTTAACGACCATTGCTGCCGGACAAACCGAGTATCGGGTTTACAATCTCTCAAATAGCACGGGAAGACTACAGTGGAAATATGAAGTAAACCAGCGGAGAGATGAGCTAAGTAGACGTTACACCCTATCTTATAACGTCTGTTAAAACGGATGACGCCACCGTAAGCAAATACGGCAGAATGTAATCGCTTCACTTCATCTTTTCAACCTTCTCAAAACGATTATAGTACAAGACATCAAGCTCTAGGACGGCAGGAAATGACGAATGGGACAAACCTTCAACAAAGAAAATACTTTAAATTAAAGAACAGACCAAGACACTCATCAGACAAGAGCCTAAAAACTAAACGACATAACTATCGATTAAATGTCTGAAATGTTGTAAGTACTCTTCGAGCCTATGACAGCAAATTAAACTCGGATACTATCGTTTTCGAAAATACAAAAAACGGGCAACAAAAGGTCTTCCCGGTGAAAAACTCACATGAAAAAATATGTACGCGATTTAGTTAACTGGAAGAGTAGGCACTAACTAGGTGCCAAGTTTCAAACATACGAGAATGTCATGTTACATTATAACTTAATAAGTTATGAAAAACTCGTTAAACATTGTTTTCTCACAAGATTTCCGTATTTGATTAAAAAGGGTCCCAACTTCAAGGATTTTCCGGGAAGTGAGGCGGTGCGCTTCAGGTACAAGTTCACTGGGTGAGCTACGGTGGGGTCTTCTAGCTCTAAAAGTTTAGCGAACTGTTTACCCGACTTCTATTATAGAATTGGGTAGAGTCCGGACAGCTCTTCACGACCGTTGGTGTCCTAAAGGAAGGCCTAGGAAGTAGGCTGCCGAAGGTGCTGCTTCAGTTCCTTGATGCCCTCTCCCGCTTCCTTGAGGGGCTGCTAATGAAACACACGAATCAGCCACTGTACTAATGACTTCTTCGCGAGGGGTGCATGGTTTGTTACGAATTGTGCGAGCTGCCCCAGGCACTACTCTGCCCGCGCTCGGAGTGAAGCACCCGCTAAACCTGATCCCGAACCTGGCGTCTTCTCTTATCCGTACCCCTAGAAGAGTTGTTCATAAACATAGAATGTCCCTCTCACCTGTACGCCGTCTAACTCTTCTGCTAGGTCATGAACTAACCGAGTCCTTACCATTAATGAAAAGGAAGACGCGTTTTGTAAAAGAAAAAATTTAAAGAGTTCAAAAGAAAAAGAAACCCAAACCACGACTTTAAATAAGTCAAAATCAACAAAACTAAGCATATTTAACCTAAATTGAGAGAGCCTTAATCTTTTTCCATCAAGATTCGTCGTTTATCTCGAACCAAATCAATAGGCAAATCGGATCAGAGTTATTATTACGGATCAAGTGTCACCAAAGTTTAGCTAAAGAAATTGAGGATAATACAAGGTTTCCCTGTTTCCCTTGCTGTTAGAATCTAAGTAGGACTTCTCGCACTATATCACGGATAAACCTTTTATTGGAGATGAGACTCTTCGCATTTCGCAATCTGCTTTACAAAGTAGAAAAAGACGTAAAACTGGGGCTTTCGTACACGAGGCTAAACCTCAATTTGACGCCCATCATCGTTGATAAACACAGTTGTAGAACAAGAAAGTCCTGGGAGCCTGCCTCTTGTCGGGGATGGAGCCGAAGTAGATGTGGAGGAAGGTTCTCGCGCGCTGGAAGTAGAGCGTGCCGTTGTGCCGTGCCGTGCGCTTCCTCGTGCCCCTGGAGTTTGACCGGGTCTATACGCCGTAGTAGCGGAGGCTGCTCTTCGCCGTGCTCTGGCGGATGTGGTTCTAGCAGCTCTTCGACAAGCTCTAGCTGGGGCTGCCCTGGCACGAGCGGGAGCGGCTGTACTACTTCTTCTTCTAGAGGTACGGCCGGGTGGACTACATGCTGCCCGTCCTGCTGTTGGAGAAGCTCGTGAAGAGCTGCCACCGGGTCGCAGAGCCGCAGATGTGGCGCTTCCTGATGCGGCTGTATGAGCTCAAAGAGCACCGGTCCACCTTCCACCGCCTTGACTCGCCGGAAAGGCCCCTTCCCTGCTTCCGCGTCCTGATGCACACGTGAGAGCGCGGCGCCTAGTCCTCCGACCTCCTCTCCCGAGTCCCGGCGCGGTTCGTCCGCCCCTGCCACGGTAAATCAACCTATATACCCTCTCTTCAAGTTGACACTCGAGGTATTCACCCGATATTTTAAAAAACTCAAGTCAAAGACCACAATGTGGGGAAGTTTAAATACCGTCATGAACAATTCGATTATATAATAATATATAACACTCACAGTCTAACCACGAACTCCACCTTCAAAGACTCACAGAGATCTCTCTCTCTCTCTCTCTCTCTCTCTCTCTCCCCGAAGTTACGAAACCATTGCGGTCCCAAAAGGAGTCAGAAAGGCAACATTTTCCTGAAGGTCACTTAACATTGATCCTGACACAGACCACGCTTAAGCATCGAGCCAAGAACAAATTCACGAAAACTCAGCTAAACATCCGAACATTCGAACTACACCTAAGNTCTCTCTCTATATATATATATATATATATATAGTCTGGCTACTATACTTTTTTGAGTATGATCACCCTCGTACTCATAAGTCGTTTTCGATGATAGAACTTCCAAATTGATGATCTATACCGTTAAACATTATCTAGAGCATTTAAAACTTTTAGAAATCAAATTTTATAATTTTTTGACATAATTTATCTTATGGTTAAAAGATCACAAGATTGATAATTTTTAACGACCGGTATAGAATACTTACTAGTTTAACAGTGAAAAGAAATTTGAGTAGGCTGAATTTTTGATAGAAAATTTTATTCACTATCTAAATAAAAATCAATAACTCCGATCTTAAATTAAAGGACTCGATCATCCAATTTTAGGACGTCATTTGATTTTGACAATTTATTTTACGACCACTTGATAGATTTTATTATAATTTTAAAAAATTATAAAATTTATTTTTAAAATATTTTAAATATTTTAAATTATATTTAATAAAATGAATCGTCGATTCAAAAGCTCCATTATTGAAAATAATTTATAAATACAAAGAGTTATATGCTCGCAAGAATATAGTAGTTGTACTCTAATTCAATTTTATGTGCACCGTGGACGCTGATCTCACGTGCGAAGCACATGGGGGCTAAAAAGGGTCGCAATTTTATAACGGGTGCGGGTGCGGGTGCGGGTGCGGGTGCGGGTGCTAAAGTGGATCCGAAAATCGTTAATGCGCAATAGCTACTGCGTGTATAAAATATTCGAACTACGCACTCGCACTTGGCCGGCTCCTCGAATAGCATCTTCTCCTCCTTGTTAGGGTTTCCTGGGTCGACACCGCCCACTCTCGAAGCTGCGCTCCGTCTCTCCCCAATCCCTCCAAGCTTCTCAGAGAAGCGCTTCCGCATCAGAGGTTCAGCTGCGGTAAGCGGAGAATCTCTTCTTATGCTATGGTTTCCCCCTGCTTTTTTTCCGGTTTCGATTCTAGGGTTTGGAGCTTGTGGAGTAGGGCGGAGCTTCTGGTCGACTTTATTCGCTCATTTGTTGAATTTGTGATGTTTGAGAGGGGTTATATTGCTCAATCTCTTTAGTTGGGGTGGTGGAAAGGGAGAGCCCGATGACATTGGAGTTATCGGAACTGGTTTGTTTGTAAAAGCATGAGCTTTACGGACTATTCAGCTTGATTAGGTGGTACCTATGTTTAATACTGCATTTAAAGCACAAAGTAATCTTTTGTGGTGTTAATCCACATCAAGCTTGTGGTAGACTTATAATTTGTTCTGTAAATTTGAAGTTCTGAATCTGGGCTTTATGAATTGCTTGAAAAAATAATACTCGAGGAAATTTTTGGTCAAAAGATTCCTTTTTTCACAGTTGATTTGTTGTCTTAGCGAGGGATATTGCTAAAGTTTTAGTATCACATGTAAAGTTCGCATTTTGGATTAGTGTGTTTGTTCTTTTGTGTGATACTGACCTTTTAAATGATGAAAATAGCATTTGTGGTTTGGTTGCAATTTGTTAGTTTTATTCTGGGTATCTCTGAATGATGATTGCACTGTTATCATCACTCATCTGCATTAAATGTCATGATTTGAGATCGTGTCGATTTCATGATAGGTGGCTTTGATGGTCAATCTTACTTTACAGTGTTACCCGATAATTGGTAGAAGTAATTCTGTGGAAGACATGCTTGTATTCAGAGATATGGTACTTTAGTCTGCAATTGTGAATTTGTTATTAAGACCATTATTTTACTGATGCTCGTTTATCAGTTCATTTGGTGGTCGCAATGTCTCGAGTTTATGTTGGCAACTTGGATTCACGTGTCTCGGAGCGAGATCTGGAAGATGAGTTCCGAGTGTATGGCGTTCTTCGCAGGTATGTACACTGAACCATGCAATGGGATGGTGATGAACATTTTCATCTTGTTGCGTGCTAGTACTGCAGCTATTTGACAAATGACAAATGCAAATTTGAAAATTTTGAAGAATAGATTGTCTCTGTATTCTATTCTGACTGTGATATGTTTTAGCTGGTAAAATTACTGTCGAACTCCAGAATCGGTATGGTCTTGCTGTTTCTTATGACTTACATCTCATTTTCTAGGAGCTGTACTAGCAGGTTTTTTTTTTTTTTTTTGTGACTAACCCTTTTTTTTTCAATGTTTATTAAATTCTCATTTTGGTACTTGAGCAGACTATATATCACAACAATTTATGTGTTGTTTAGCTTTCATTATCTTTTTTACCTCAGCTAGTTGGGAAGGTGCATGCAGTCTTTGGAGATTATGTAATTTAGTATTATTTAGTAATACCCTGGTGGAGGCAATATCGAACAATTTCTCAGTTTGTGTGTGTGTGTGTGTGTGTTTTTTGAAATAATTGCAGTGTATGGGTTGCTCGAAGGCCTCCTGGTTATGCATTTGTTGAATTTGACGATCGAAGGGATGCATTAGATGCCATTCGTGAATTGGATGGTATGTAAAATATGCTCTCTTTATTTGTCTTGAATTACAATTTTTGAGGTATTTTCTTGAGAATCATATCAAAGCACTGAGATTTATTGTTGTCTAAAATATCTATTGTTAATTTGGTACTTACCAGGGAGGTTTATATGAGTTTTTACATTATTGGACATGTAAAAATATAGTGTCTAGTTATACTCTTCCCTTATCTCGGTCCTAGAGTTTCCCTTTTCCCCCCCCTCAATTATTGGATTCTCTCTAATGTGATCCATAACATGATTGGTGGACTTTTTACTTGAGCGTGAGTTTTGGTGTTTGATGTTTTCGGGGTAATAGATTGTAGGTTGAAGGGAATATTAGGGTGGAGGGAATCATATCGAGGACAAATGGTGAAAACTGTTAATTTCTAAGGCAGTGCAAAGTGAGCAACTATTCTGGATGAAATAATGAAATGATCATGCCTGAACCTTAGGGTTACTACAACAAGTAGATCACTGAGTAGGATTTATGTGGGCTTATCGTTGCAGTTACAGTGACCAGAAATTTTGTATGGTGCATGTTCTATGTTGCAGCAATTTATGTATGATCTCTTATGCTTATATTCGACAGGTAAGAATGGTTGGCGTGTGGAGCTTTCTCACAACTCAAAGGATGGCGGGCGAGGTGGACGTTCTCGGGGTGGGGGTGGGGGTGGGGGTGGAGGTGGAGACATGAAGTGTTACGAATGTGGCGAGCCAGGTCATTTTGCTCGTGAGTGCCGACTGCGGATTGGTCCTGGAGGTATGGGAAGTGGACGGCGTCGAAGCCCCAGCCCGAGGTATCGAAGAAGCCCTAGTTACGGTCGCAGGTAAAGATGTTGCAGTCTTGACTTTATTTCTTTTTCCCCCCTTGTCAATAAGGATAAGTTTTGAAGCCATCATTGAAGAATTCAGACCCACTATGTGACATCTTTTTTATTTTTTAAAACGTTTCTGCCCTATTTTGTTTCCTTGTTGAGACTTATTTAAGTACTCTTATTATTTTTGTAGGAGCTATAGTCCACGGGATAAAAAGTCACCTCGCCGCCGCAGCTATTCTCCTCGCCGTGGTCGTAGCGACAGCCGGTCACCACCTTATCGCCGTGACTCTCCTTATGCTAATGGGTATGCATCTCTTATTATTTAGTTCCTTATTCCTTGACTATTTATGCACACTCACAGTGTTGCCTTTCTTTTCATTGGTTAAGTCAATTTCATTGCTGAGCTCATTAAGTCCTCTTTTCAGGGATCGTCGTCGGAGCCGGAGCTGAAAAATGTCATAACAACAAGGCCTCAAGATGATTGCAACAGGTTGTTAGACTACTGAAGTACGGGTTTTGATTAGTAGTTGGCTTCAACAAACTTGGTAAAGTGCAAACTGTGGAGCTCTTGAACTCCTCAGGGGACACTCCTCAGCTTATTGTCGTGTCTAAAGAGGTTACTCCTCTACTTCATTACTTTTCGTTTAGACTCTTAACTAAAAATGTTCAGTACTATTATCTTTGCTTAGCAGATTTCAACTATATGCTTTGCTTTTAATTAATAACTGTTAGTCACGAACTTCTTACAAAGACCTTCAATCTGTTGTTTGTTTTCGAGGTGCGGTTCTGCTAAACGCTGAAACGGCACCCACTTCAGATCTGCTCCTTATGTGGCACGGGTCTCCCACACTCTGCCTCTTGATCATCTATTTCGCGATCCGTCATGCTTTACACCTCTGCTTGATTCATCTGCAAAACTCTCGAAAAAAAGCAATCCGTAGCATATATGAACCGTCTCGATTCTCTACTCAGCCTGCGAGAAAATCTCTGGCGTCATGCTTAGGTATTAGAGCCTCTAGTTTACTGCTTCAAGGAGAGGAAGCTGGTAGCCTCATCTGGTATTCCGGATTGCACCACGAACAATCTTGCTATCAGTCCACTACCATGATCGCCTCTAAATGAGCAAATAGGGTGTCAGCAAAAATTTAGGGGTTTGATAAGTGGGAAGGTGATGATGTCTTCTTTAACTTTGCTTGATTCACCTGCGAACTGTTCTGATTCCCGCCTCAACCTGCGAGAGAATTTCTTGCTTCAAAGCTTTAGGTTTAGAGTATCTATTCACCACGTCAAGGAAAGTTGGTTCCTTCCATCTCATTCTTCTGGATTTGCCTCAACGAGTCATCTCGCCATCAGTCTTTGCTTTCGCGATCGGCTTCAGATGAGAAATAGAGGGGTAATTTGCAAGCTTTAAAATACTAATAGTTGGCTTGATATGTCATCTGAGTTTTACCTTTTGTTTTTACCTTTTTTTGTGGCCGCGATGCATTCAAGCAAAAATTTGACATTTTTTTCATCAAGAACCTAAAGCAATCATGTTGAAATTACAGTCTTACTCCATTTTTTTGCTCACTAAATTTTGTTGTTCAAAGTTTGTTGCCCTATGTGTTTCTATAGTCGTGGAAAACCAACTCTGAAAAGCTTTCCATACTTGTTGCTTACCTTCGTAATAGTATTTATCAAGTTCTTGTGGTTTGATGAATGTTATTTGTGAGTGGTTCCGACATCATTTTATGCTTTTTTGTCTCTGTATGTCGATCGCCTGTTTGGATCGGCGTCTCGAATAGCTTCTCTCCTGTGAGAACTAACACTGAGGCTAAAATGAGCTTGAGCTTTTGGAATGTCTCTCTCTGTGATGTGCGCATACACAAAATGCGCAAGGCCTCGGCCGCAATCGGCCTTAGGCGCAGCATTTAAGCAGGGTAAATGTGCTCCAAAGCGGAAGCGCTTGCGGGAAAAGCACTTGTAGATGGATATCCTTTAACCAAAGCATCAAAAGACCAGAGTATTAGGAGCCGATACCATCATCACTATTTGGAGTTGAGATGTATACATGGTTCAGCATGCATAACATGATACTGTGAACAAATTGCACATCAGTTTCTTCCTGCCTACTTTGTTCACTTCAATTAATGCAAGTATCCCTGCTCGAATGCATACAATGTTTGATGTGTACACTGTTAAATAGAAAAACTCACATACTAACGGTACGAGATTCAACTATACTAACTGCGTAGCTCTCGTGATCTGTCGTCGAGATTTTGAGCGCTTCCTCTAACGTCGTGACGACCTGCTCCATCGACGGCCGCTGCTGTTTGTGGCCCGTGCATGCGATCGCAAGCTTGAGGGTGAGATCGAAAGCCTCTATTGGGTACTCTCCTCTTAGCTTTGGATCTGCGAATTCGGAGATGTCGCCTCCTTTGGTGAGAACCTTAGCCTGATCACCAAAAAGCATAATGTTGCTGAGCATAAACTACACAAAAACGTCATAATGTGTAAACTTATTCATCGGCGCATTCAAAGAGTCAGGCCAAACATGCGCAGAGACTACATAAAAAAGAAAAAAAAGACGATTCTCTATCAGCTTAAGCTTTTAGTTGAATCGGTGGTTTTGACACATTCCACAAGATGTTTATTGGTTGTAAATGAAAAAAGCCTGAGTACAAGTCATGAACTCACCATTTTATCCAAAGACATTGGCCTTCTCACGTTCATGTTGATCACCCTCTTACCTGAAAGGATCTGCAAGAGTACTATCCCAAAACTGTACACATCTCCCGCCGCATTCACGCGGTGGTTCTGACGGTATTCAGGATCGACATAGCCGAAAGTTCCTCGGACCTCGGAGCTAACATGAGACACACCCTTGTCTATAACCTTCGATAGGCCGAAGTCCGATAACTTTGCTTCAAAGTTGACTCCAAGAAGGATATTGGTTGGCTGGAGCAGCAGAACATGTCAGATGTTAGAGATCCATGCAGCTTCATGGCAGGTAAAGCAAACAATCTTTTACTTTTTGGCTATGAAATTGCAATGAACCTTAATATCACGATGAACGATGCAGCCGCCCGGATATATGTGAAGAAACCAAAGGCCACAAGCGCTACCGAGAGCGATTTGAAGCCGCTGAACCCATGAGAGGGTTTTATCCTTCCCTGTCATGTCGCCAACTTCTTAGTATCTCAAAAGTTCGATGCATCACCGCACGATAGGTTTCTGAAAGAGAGATTACCGAATAGCCACTCCGATAGATTGCCATTGACGCACAGCTCGTACACGAGGAAACGTTCATCTTCTTCTTCGCAGTAGCCTCGCAGCGTCACGAGATTCGGGTGCTTAACGTGCGAGAGGCTAGTCACTTCTCTCATGAACGTCTCTGCGTCTTCGTCCTTGATTATGTGCTTAACTGCAACATGCCAACCATTTGCTAGCACACCTTTGTACACCTTTCCTGGTAGTTATAGAAGAACGAAGAAATATCGTAAAGTTGTATATATCCCTGCAAAATCATTATTTATGTGTGTACCCCTTGTAAGTTCTAAATATGCGACCGAATATCCCTCGAAAGAGCGTCTTAAGCTGTGCATGGCTCTATTTTACAGGACTTTTCATAACGAAGGGCGCTATTGCGAGTACTAGAAAATATGATGTAAATGTCTCTTTTTGAAATGCTGAGTTTGAGCCTCTTGTTAGCTTCTGAGTTCAGAGGTATCCTAATGACATTGAAACATAAAATTTCTTCGTCGTTGGTTACATTCGAGGTTCATGATTTGCACGAGTCTTAAGAGTTACTGTATCATACGAGAAGAGATTATATTTTAACCAGTTTTTCGCGTATATAAGCATAATTTGTCAATTTAGGAGGTCCCAAGTTTCTGATTACCTGCAATTCCCTGGCCAATAAAGTTTAAGGGACTAAGGTTGTCTGTGGCAGCATATATATCCTTAATGGACATCTTCTTACAAGTGGATTCCTCACATACTGACTCTTGAGAAACTGCAAAAGCCACATTAAATTGACATACTACACTACATCATTAGAAGTTCAGCAAATATAATCATTTAAATCATTTAAAGTATTGTGAATTCAACTAATCATAAGTACCATTAACTTGCTCTGAGGATTTCAATTTCCTTCTGCTTCTCGAAAAGAGCCACAATGAAATAAGCGCGATAATCGCAAGCAAAAAGAGGGAACAGGCCAACACCCATAACCCTGTATTGGGTTAAAAAATATGTTTGGTAGTATGAAATTTGATCAAGTTACAATGGAACTCATATGAGAAGCATGAAAAAGATATGAGTTGCAAATTACTGACCTGTAGTTAACATTGTTTATGTTGTAGTATTAACTGTTTAAGTTCTGCATATAAAGAGAGGGTAAAAAAAAGGGAGAAATGTCAATTACCTTTTAATGAACAAATAGAAGAAAATATCAATCCATAAAATTAGTCACTAATCACAATAATGATGATTTATGTATGGATCATATTGAAGCATAAAATGAATGATTAAACCGTCACAAGGTGAATAGTTATAGTAAAGAAAAAAAAAAAAGATCGGTCATCGACCATGGGCGAATAAACATGAAGATAATGGATATCTACACCAAAAATTTGTTTAAAGCGGATTAAATTTCAGAGATTAGGTACCTTAATGGGCATGTTATTGTCTCCTTCCTCTAAGCATAATTTCACTAAGAAGGATCTCAATCCTATTAGAGAAAATGGGTATTTCTTGTTTATGTCTCTAGCATCACAGCAATGAGAAGAGCTGTTAACTTTTTGCTTGCCTTTTTTGGGGGATTATTTGAAGGGAAAAAAGATGATTGGAGAGTTTGTGTTTGGACGAATTGCTTTAAAGAGTTATTGCAGAATAAAAGAATGGCTACGGCCGGCCAATTAATTAATTAATTAATTGTTTTGGACAGGTAAGCTTCAGAGACTAATAAGGAACTGTGCATGTGAGAGTGGGTTTACTATGCTTGTGTTTTGGTTGATGCATTTGGAGTGTAAGGACAAGTAAGAGGGAGGAGGAGACAATTGTGGAGCTATGAAGAGAGGAATAAGTAAATAGTTTATGCTTAGAACAAGAAAAGATTATTCCCTCCCCCAATATTAAGTTACTAACTAATTGTTCTTGTCGAATCGAAGAATTGAGGAAGCCTCCAAATTAGTCATTCTACAGTAGGCAGAGCTTGAATCATGCACATAATTTAAAACATCACAAATTTTGCCGACGCATTAACAGATCCTGGAACAGTCTTCAGAGTAATAAAAGAGAATGCTGGGCATAAAGTGATTCTATCGCAGTTAATAGTGAGGGCCAAAATTAAACCTGATTTCACTCAAAACTGTGAAAGAAGATGACACTCATGTAGGTTTGCTCATCGAATACATTACAGCCCTAAAATCATCAAACACTACACAAATAGTTCTTGTTCTTGCGAATGTACACCTGATACAATTTGATCAGCACCTCCACCCACAAATGAATTTAGTACTGCCATTTTAAGCTAAGCCGCCGACAACTGAAATGCGCGTAATAAAGAACAAATGTGAATATGATGAGAACTTGCTTATCAAACAACCTGCAATAATTTTTTGTTCACTATTGGGACGCCAGGACTACACCTCAGAGTTTTAAGGACGCAAAAACACACTATATTGCACATGTTTATCCTCATTGCATCCTCATGGCATCGCAAGGCTTCATCTGTAATGCGGAATAACTTCTTCGACGGCTACGCAACTCAACGAAGATAAACACGGTAAAGAGGGCTTCTTTAAGCACCGGAAAAATAAACACCTTCTTGAGCAATCAACAAATAAAATAACACTCGGAAAATATTTAACCACCTCTTCGTTCCCGCAAGCAAGAACAATTCTTTCATTTCCGTAAAACCTTTTCCACAGCAGCACTCTGAGAGACTGAGAGACTCTACAAGAAACAAATAAAACAAAAGAAAGAAAATGGTAACACGTTTATCTGATTATACAAGCCATCTTAGTTCAAGTGAAAACCATTTTCTGATCAACCAAGCTGCATTAATGCAATAGTTTACCTGACAAAGGTGATCAAAAAGTGATCGGTCGTTGTTCGACAAGTTTGAAAAGAAGGCTGTTAGAAAATCCACTAGCTTGATCTGTCAAATGAATATTCTGCCTTAGTACTTAAAAAAACATATACCTACTGATTCATGCATCAAAAGATGTAGTTTGAGAGCAAACCTCGTTAAGCGGATCAATTTTTGTAAGATCATCATCATAACTATCATCCTCACCCTGTGCAGAATTCAAAGTTAAGCAACAATATGTAACTTGGTAGGTCGGTGAATGCATCTCTATGTATTGTTCCCATGTAGCATGGAAACGTAAAAGAGAAGGGAGACTTATCTTTATACCTTGCAAAATCATCTTTCTACATATATATTACCTGGAATATCTGAATTTTAAACTTGATATTGTATAGTAAAGAGTTTTCTAAGAAAGCACTATTTTCTTTAGATATCTAAGGATATATGTGAGAAATCAAGTTTTTCAAGAGTCAGGAGAAAATCCAGATTTTGCAGGCATCAATATGCAAAATTGATAATTTCAAATGAGCATATATGCAAATATCTCTAATAAAAATTAACAAATTGTTTAAACCAATTATAATCCTCACCTCATCAAACACTTTTGCCATGGCATCAAGGTGTTCAACTGAAGGGCCAACATTCGATGGTACTGTCGATGAGTATATAATATCCTGGGGAAGACCACCATCGCTGTTGGAAACTTCTTCCCAGTCGCTATCCTGTCATTAATATTAGTGCAACGCAAGAAATATTAGACTAAAACATATTCTCATTACTTTCGAAAGTTCTAAATCAAAAAACTAAACTAGGGTTACACAACCTCATTGTCGTCATCTTCATCCAAGACTTGTTCTTGAATCTCAGCTAATGTATCTGCTAACAAGCTAAAGATCTGCAGGGTCCATGATAAAGTATTTGTCTAAAAGCCAAAGAACTACGATAAAAAGGCTCCAAAATAAGTTCACTAGTAAATCTGTGAAGAAAGGTTATCTCAACATTTTCCCAATAGTTGTTTAAGCAGGATCTCTGTTCAAGAAACTAGCACTCGAAACTGTGTCATGTAATTTCTAACAGAAATCTAAGAGCAGAAATTTTTTCAGCCAGAAGTCTTGTTGTTTGGTTTTTGGTAATGTTTAGAGGAAAAATACAAAAAGATCTAGAAATTATACTAAAATTCAACTTTACTCAGAGTTTGTATCCGAGATACTAGAAACTCCGAACATATATAGTACCTTTGCTGGTAATGGAATCAATGTCCACTGATCAGGTGCAAATTTAGCTTTTGAACGAGTTTTTATACCTGCATCGGACTGGAGATGCAGCCAAAAGATAAGGTCTAGGAAATAAAACTATCAGAAAAAGAATAGCCATAAGTTGCATGTACCAAGCTTAAACAAACCTTAATTAGATGGCCCTGAACACTAATTTTCGCTAGCTCCTCATTACGAGTGGACAGCAGAAGTGCCAATGCAGTGGTTGTAACTTTTATCTGGTATGCACCCTGTACTTCACCTACGCTCAAGTATAACAACAAAAATGTTAAGAAACAGGAAAACAATTTGTCCTTATGTATATTGCTAAAACAAAAAAGAATCTACTAATACGTCTTTAGACTAGAAAACAGAGCCAAAAATTTATCATAATAGAAAAGGCTTACCCTGTAGTTTAGTCCATTCCGACATCACATACGTGAGGGAATTGCCATAACCATTTGCAGGAATATTAAGCATTAGATTAATGAACTGGTTGACATCTGCAGCACTCAAATGTACCTGCATGTACCAATTCCTTGATTAAAATTGAACTCATCCAAACCTTTTGGTTCAATTGAAAAGGTCTATTTTCTGATATGTTGTTACTTCCCAACAACTTTGCATGCGGTAAGTCTAGAATTTATCAAATAACAAGAATGCACAGAGCCAAGAGTGGGAAATAATGGAAATTAAAGAGTAATGCAACAAAAGAACATCTCACAAAGAACTTACGAGTCTAGCAAGGATAACAACCAGGGAGCTTTTCAACCCGGCTATTTCACAAGATTGCATACGTCTTACAATAGCAGCAATAAGCTCCCGTGTGTGCGGAGACATTTCTGACGGATAATGTAAAATCAGTTGCAGTATATAACTTCCAACAAAAAGTGACCCGGAACTTTCCAGATTGGGATCTAGAAGCCTGCAGAAATAAAATTCAAGAACTATAAGAGAATAAGAAAAAAGGAATGTATAATTAGTACATAAAAATTTCGAAAACACATCTGACTGTTGCCAACGTCATAGTTAATCAAGTTTTACATAAACCTTGTTCTGTTCGTTGTATAAATTAGGTGCACAGTAATTAGTCTTTTCTTATTATGTTAACAAGACTCTGAACAAGAAAATAAAACTCGTATGAGATTTTAAAGACCACTAATACCACTTGCACTTAAGGGTGATTATCAGCAAAATCCTACATGCTTGTGTCAGTACATAGCTAAATTTTCAGTAGATGACAAGAGGAAATCTGATTAAAAAAAGATACAACTATTTAGCGCCAAATGCTTCATTTCCATATTATTAGTATGAAATATATAAGTAATGAAAAATCTACCGAGAAGCCACATCAAGTAGCTTTTTCATAGTATGTCCTGGGTCACCTTCCCATGAAAGTAACTCTTGTCTTCCCCCAGATAAAATTGCAGCCAAACATTCAGTTGCATTCTGATGAATAAAAGTATTTAGATAGTGTGATGAATTTAGCAAACAGTTTGAATATTCACTAACATAAAATGGCTGAGTAATTAAAAGAAACTTACCTGCATCTCTCCATGATCATCACTTTCAAGGATAATTTGGATGGTGGTATTAAAGCATGTCTCAAATACGGCCTTCACTACATCAGCTGGGGCATTCTGAAAATTGATTAAGTTAAAATTAACAGAAAGGAAGTTGACAAAGAAAGCATCATTCGGCCCAAAATATGCAAACATACTTTTAGTATCATAGTCAAAAGGTCCAATGAGCCAGCAACCAACCCAATCGGCTGCAACTTGGGCTGATGCATTCAAAAAGATAAAGGGTCAAAATTTCAAATTAATAGAGTAGTATAACTTTCTAAACTGAAAGCCAACATCTCTATGCAAGAAAACAGACACCTTTTCCAGTATGGATCCAATAGTAGGTAAAATCCGAGACACCAATGGCCGTATACACCCTGGAGCATTCTTAATAGCCTGGGAAGCTAAAGAAACCATGTCAAGTAATGTTTAGGTAATGGACGCTACATTACAACTTGGAACAGGGATTATACATAAATAAAATGAATCTGCTCAAGCTTTGAGACAGAGAAAGGGTTCACAGAATTAGCACAATTAATTATTTCTATAGAAAAATATTGGCAAAATTGATTGAGAGAAAAACAGCTAAACATCAAAATATTTTTCGAAAAAAATTTAAATCAATTCAGCCAAATCAATACAGAGCAGTATTCTCTGAAATAATAGATTCATATCCACGTAATTTTATCAATAGCATTAATAACTTAATGTGCACTTTGATGTTAATGGATCTCATGTTGCATGCATATTAACTGTATAAAAGAATGTGATAGATATGGATGAAAAACAAACCTCTAGGACTTCCACAGCGTCAATACTGATAAATGGATCCGAAACATGTTGGGCCCAAACATTAAGTATGATAGGAGAGATGATTGGCTCAATGGATGTTGACTGACTATGACCTAAAAGTCATGAAATAGTCAAGTACATTACTAGTATTACGAGTATCAATAAGATAAAAGCACTTAAACAATAGACTAACCAGCCTTGACAGCAGCTTGAAGGGTTTCTAGTACAAGATGTAGTGTTTCATCAGATGCCTGCAGTGGAAAAGCATAGGTAACACTGATACTGATATTTTAGAAAGCAAATCAATAGTGTTCAGCTTCTTAAACTGCGGTTACCTGCCTTAGAAGATCCACAAGAGACAAAAGTAAACCCATGATATGAGGCTGAATAACATCTTGCTTAGATTCAGGCAATAGTTGGGATAGTGCTTTACAAGCACCAACTTTAACTGGTGGTGGTCTGCCAATGAAACATAGAACAAGTCAAATATGCCTGGAAGCTTTTCCAAATTATATGAACAAAAGTATTATGAGAAAAACTTCTCGCTTACACATCTGAAGCTATTGCTTGGACAGCACCGTATAGGAATTGTTCACTAGTTCTCTGATTAATCTAAAATGTTCCCCAAAATTGAAATAGTTAGGCATTATAAAGACTACAGAAGTAATGACAAGAGGAAGAAAAACAATGCCACGTACCAGTGACCTGAACTTGGACACTATGAAAAATACACGTGCGTGAAGAAATGGACATTCATGTACCCCTGGAAACAATAAAATTAGCAAATAGCAATTTTACGAAATGAAAATAAAAGCTTAGATGACAGGAGAAAAAAAAGACTTGCCTGTTCCCATATCTTCGGTAATCATCTGCTCAATCAAGTTTCCCAAATCACAATAAATCACTCCTGAAGCCTGATAAAATAGTCAGGGGAAAAATGGTTGACAGTTCAATACATTAACCTATGATAAATTGGCATTATGACTATACTTGCAATAGCACAAAAAAAAAAAAAAAAAAAAAAAAAAAAAAACTAGAGGCAACAACATGCTGATTCAAAAGTCAAAACCAACCTTTGCTTCAAGCAACTGTTCCGAAATAGAAGCAAAAGCAAAAAGAGTCGCTTCACGGAGCTGCCATAATAATGTTTGCAAGTTAGATATAACAATGTTTGCAAGTTAAAAGATCATGCTGTTATCAACTTTTCAAACTGCCACTCTAAACCCACATTAATGTGAAAATAATTGTTATTTTCAATCTATTGTGTCTAATGTGTTTCAGCTTATTACCAGATTAGCTGCCTAGATAAATGGAAACACCTATGTATTTTATTACCATATAATCATGCTAATTATGTTCATGAAAATATAAGCACAATTAGCATAATGCAGACAATAAAGTGAATAAAGAGATTCAATATAATATAATCAAGATTATGATATAAACGATCTAAATAACAAAAAATGATTGCCTATGATTGCCATGTTGGTGCATTCTTAGATTCTAGTAATTCATTAGAAATATCTCTTCATTACTTTTCTTCACATATTAATAACTTTTTATCATATCAATTTCCAAAGCAATTTGGAATATTTATCTGAAATTACTGTAGCAATGAATTGACCAAGATGGAAAATCATCCTTTACATCACAAAACTCTAGAAATAAAAAATTTCAGTACTCATTGTGAAAAAATGTGCTAAACATTGATGTAGCCCCTGAAGAAAAACATTTAACCATACAACAGAGGAAACAAAGAATAAAAGAAAGAGATCTAAAACATGCTCTAATAAGATGCCAAAAAACATCTGCATATTGACTCCAGTCTACTGCTGGGAACTCGATTTACTTACTTTCCACCAATCTGCAGAACCAGCAACTTTTGCTTCACGCGACTCATGAAAACGATTTTGAGAAGCAACAATTATAGCATCAATTCCCTCTTCACCATAGGCATTAATTATCTCTTCCAGAAGTAGACATCCTGAGAGAAGGATTGCCCATTAAGCATTCTCAAAACCAAATGTAGTTTATCAACACACCTTAATCCAAAGTCATAAGAAATAAATATAAGGGCAAACATAGTAGACTAATCTTATATCATAATATAAAGAGTATGTACCAGATACACGACAACTGTAAGTAACGTCATCCTCATCAGCAACATACTGATTAGCATCAAGCGACCAGGTGCGGACCTGCCATGCAGAGAAAATAGCAAAAATGAGAATATTAAATATTTGAAACCACGAATTAAACTAAACCAAGTTTTGCATGACTAGGACCTTGATGAAGAAGATTATGAATCACAAGTAAAATCAACCAAAAGAAAAGTAACATACTTGTTCCTCAGTCATCTGCTGGAAAGCTATTGTGTAATAGACTAGCTCCTTGATGTTCCCTCCGACGAGCTGCAAAATTTGAACCCAAAGATATTTGTCCAATGTAAATAACAGCAATTCTCGACTGTAGAACAATGCTAGTATTATTGTCTTATTGATTGAGCAACATACCTCGGCCAACCTAGCATTCCCCACCATGGTTATCAAAAACTCCAATAACTAGGAACAAACATAATTATGCCAGTGAAGAATATGATATTTAAGCCTTAAAAACAAATGGAAAGTAAAAAGTTCATAAAACATATTTAAGCAGCTAAGTTGTTGAGCATACAACCATATATACAGTCAATACTCTGCACCTCACTCAATGCCTCAAATTGATTTCCAATTAGCCATCCAATTAGTCAGTAGTCTTTCATACCAGTTAGAATTTCAAACTTTTGATCATACTAGAAAACTAATAACATTTTGGCACAGTTATCTAAAATTAAAAGAAAATTTATCTTATATACAAGGCAAAATATTCATGGCAAAAATGTGCCAATTAAATAATTCTACTGCAAAATTCATGGTTTAACACCTTTGAACAAAATTTAAGAATTTTGAGCTCATCATTTTTGTGGATACAAAATCAAAGCTTTCGCTATTACTTTTCTTTTTCCGGAATCTTATATTGTGACCCAGTTTCCTTAAGCATGAAATCATAATCTGAATCACCTCACTCTATAAGCAAGATATCTTAATTTGCCTTCAGTTTGTAACAGTCCTTTCTCTAAAACTTCAGTTTCGTCCACTCCTCTTTTTCAACCTACTTATCTCAACTTAGATATGAACACAGATATTTAGTAAGATAGACTAAATATGAGACGAAATTTTTCTGAATTGCCATTGCATAATATGATGTGCCTCCAAGAAAACAAGTTATTTGGCCCTTGAGAGCATTTGCGTGCTTTTGCATCACATTTGATATGCCTGGTTAAAATGCTATTGTAGTCCCAAGATCTAATAGCAGCAAAGTTTGTTACCAACTGAACCTTTAAAACTCTGTGCTGAATAAATGAAGGCTCTTTTAATGTCCCAGGACAGAACTGAACTATAAAAAAAAAAGATTAATGTGGACAATTGATTGAGACATGGAAGAATAATGTGAAGTCATCGATCTTCTTGTTGTTACACAACATCGTCACTCCTTTTGTTGTTTCAATATCTTTTTTTTTTTCCTATTGACATTCGCAGAACAGGTTTCAAGCAGAGTTATTAAACTGACATAGATAAATGAAATTTATTTCTAGAAAGAGAGTTAGTACCTGAATGACAAAGGACTCAAGACTTTTTTCACCACCATCAGAATCATATCTCACGGCATGAGAATCTTCGCCACCTTCGATGCATGCTTTTTGATAGACTTTGAGGGAAGAAACAAAAGTCTGCCACAAAGGTGGAAGAATGACTGGACCAAAAGTGGAAGTTACTTTTCAGGAAAGTATGAATGGCAGAGCAAAAACATGACTACGAGTATGTATTGAGGATAATAATTAGAAGTTGTATACATGCCAGAAAATTGCGTTACAGGCAGGCTTGGGATGTTTTGGACAGACTGGAGTAAACATTTGAGCACCTAGTGATAAAAAGAACAGTACAATCAAAAATATGATTTCTTTTTTAATCTAAAAATTCGGCATGTTGAAAAATTGATATACCTCCATTCTAATGCTCCAGTCATCTGGTTCTTCCGATTGCACTGGAGATTGTAAGATTACAGAAAATTGCTCCATTAATGAACTGAACATAGGCATCATCAAACTGCTAGTTTCTGCCTACAACACCGAACTCATAAAACAGTTTTGAGAGAACAGCAACAGAAAAATCCGAGAGAAATTAACAAAGGAGGAGGAAACAGGAAATAGGTTACCTTATAAACACCACTCATTGAACCCAACACAGAGATACAAGAATGAACTATTGAAAGTGCCTTTGCGCGCAGAGAATTTTCATACAGCTGGATTTACAAAATTATATGGTAGAATTAGTAGATGAAATTAGACTAAGATCAAAAGCTAATTTGTTTCCTTGCAAATTGCAAAAAGAACATCTAATAAGCCAAAAGATACAGATGAAACATGAAAGCATCTAAACTCACGTGAGGAGATGATATAATTGTGTGCAAGTGTGGGAACAGACTGGGAACTAATTTTGGAACCACCGTGTCATCCAGATCAGAAGAGAGAAGCGCCAGACATCTTAAGGCTCCATGAACTGCATTTATTCACCAAGAAAGGACTAGAAATAATACCATGAAATAAGTGAAATTATTAAAAGATCTCAATGTAGTATGCATTTGTTGAGGAGATACTACATTCAAGAATAATTCCCAATACTTACAATAACAATCAAGACTTTACCTCCATCTCTGTTGCCCCTGTCACTAATAAGATTCAAGAGAAAGGGTAATAATTCTGGCCAGCCCTCTGGCCAATCATATTGTGCAATGGATGCTATTCCCATGCCAATAGCTGTTCGGATTTTGCGGTGAGGGTCGTTCAATGATGGAAGCAGAAGTTGGCGTATGACAACCTGATAATATGTACTACTTCAGTTCGAAAAGAGCCTTTTTGCAAGCATGGCGGAGATAGTACTAGCATTCTAAAATTAACACACGAAGTTAGATATCTAACATTCTCAGAACAGAAAGGCACAAACTCAGATGGTTTAGTGCAGTAGTTTTGCTGATACAAAAAGCACTATGGCCATTTCAATCTATGCAGGAAATTTTTTTAAAAAAAAAGGGGAAGGAAAAAATCCATCTATTTTGAGATAAAATAATTCCGTGTAAAAAATAAGGTAATCAAAGGAGACCTTTTCTGGAGGAGAAACAACAGGGTGAACAAAATTCTCCTCATCCTCCTGCCAATGCTCCTTTATGAACTGCTTTAACAAGACAGCTGCCAGGTACTGAACGTTAAGTACAACAATCAAGAGACTTTCAGCACTCAAATATGAAAATATCACACAGCTTTTAGCTCGGCAAACGAAACAAGCACACATGAACACACATGCACATACAGACATCAGCGTGCACGCACATGCACTCATGTGCATACGCACACCTCCCCACAGACTCATGCATGCAAGCTCACACGAATGCCTGAACCACCTGCCTGCATGAATGCACACAGACAAGAAAACACTTTTATGAATTTGTTAGCGCCTATCGGATCAGTTTACTCAAATAGCGGACTGTATATTTCCGAGAAAGGATATCTGCCGTAGCCCAAATGGGTTCTCCTTGTTGACAGTGGTCATGGTAAGAGCAGCCCCGAATCCTTAAAACAATCCAATAAAAAGAAATACAGCTTATCAGCTATAATCACACAATAGAATTTCAATAGTTAAACGAATGCCGTTCAATAAGAACTTTCCACATTGACTACTAATAGAGCCAAAAAATCTAGACCCCTACACTCTATTCATGGTAAAAGTTCAAACTCTATTTAATTCATACTTGCAAAGAAGTATATAACAACAGAAATCAAACAAATTTGCCGAATAAAACAGATGATCGCCAACTTGGGCGCGGGCGCTATACAGAGCACACAGAATTAGCCCAGCATTGCAATTCTCGCAAATGCTCAAAGACCTCATACCCGAACACACCACAAAGCATAAAATTTGGATCCCGAGATCGCTCTTAATTGGACAAATCACCATTACCGTTACCCCCACAAACTACGAAGAGCGAGCGAAAAAGGAAATGGTCGGGGAGATGCAGACGAAGCAAGCAACCTGGTTGAAGCGAAGCTTGCTTCAACGATGCCTCGGCGAAGGACCTGATCTCGCGGTTGGTGTCGAGCGTCGCCATGAGGCACTCCACGAGCCATTTCTGGTCCTGGTCGACCGACGCCTCCATCGAGAGGAAACCCTAGTGCGAGGATGCCGAAGAAGAAGAAGAAGACGATGATCTGAGCTCTAGGGCTTCGTTCGCTATGCGATGGCGATTCGGGAGCGAACGGGGAGAGAGAGAGAGAGAGAGAGAGAGAGGGGATTCGATCGAAGGGGAGCTTCGATTCTTTTGCTTTTTTTTTTAATTAATTTAATTGAGAGCGGCGATGGTGAAGGGTTTTAGGGTTTTTATAGGAGCCGAGGGATTTGAGCGCGCGGGTTCGTGAGCCTTGCACAGTACAAGCTATTCCCTGCACCCGGTTCATCCGTACGACGTGAATCGGCAATCTCTTAGCCGTCGATCCATCACTTATTTTTCAATCTATCACGGATGGACGGCCTACAGGCGCAAGATGAACGGACGCACGATGAACCGGGTTCACATAATAACATCTTACCAAGACCCTTACATGGGCTTTCGACATGGGCTTTCATAACATAAGCCTAGTTATTTAGGTTCAAATACACCAATAGGCCCACAAGGAAATCACATTTTTGAAATAAGCCCTTAATGGGCGTGGACCAAAATGTGCATCCAAATAATTAATACATCTGGTCCAGTAGTAACATTTCCAATTTGGGCCGTAAATGGGCCTAATAAGAATGGGCTACATATAAGCTGGGCCTTGACTCTCTTTTTTCGACTCGGGGCGACCACTATTCATTATTCAGTTCAAACCGAATTACCGAACCAAACGGCTCACTTTAGTTGACTCGATTTGGCTTTATTCGTAACTCGACTTATAGTTTAGTTTCTCGAGCTCGCGAATTGGGAATGAATTGGAGATTAGGTGATGATCAAACAATCAGAGTGTTTGATCACCACCATCGTCGAAAGAACGAAGAATTTCTTTTTTATCAAAATGTGAAATTCAATCGTCTAAGAAATATGTTTCTCGAAATGGTTTTGGTGCAAAACTCCAGCTGCAGCCGAAACTCCGAGTTATATTCTATGCCAAAGTCATTATCTTTCCTCAACAATTACGTGATTTGTGCCGACACCGTCGATGGTGATTAATGACTTAAGGTCTAAGAATTGGAAGCAACCATTCATTGATGTGCATGGTACTTCAAAAGAAGAAAAAAGTGGCCATTAATTTAATTGCTAAAGATGCTCATTCAATGTATTAATCATCAACGCTCTTAATCGTTCGTTCGATCGAGAGCGAAAAAAGAGCTTCTATTTAGAATTCGCCCATAGAATGCTGTTACGTACTTTCGAGACAAGATGTGAAAGACATCTTATGATTGTAAGGACAACACGATTTGAACGAAGGTCCAATTTGGCTTAGCACAGAAGTGTTGTTTAAGTTACCAGCAATTAATGACTAAGAGTTGTCTTCTTCTTCTTCTTTTTAATGAGTCTCTTCAAAAAATACTTATACCTATTAGAAAAGTAGAAGGTTTAAATTGGATCATTTGCTTTTGAGATTGCTCAGTTTAACCTTCCGCCTACAATAAAAGATTAAAAGCTTTTGGCTAGCCAAATATCTGATTTCTAAAAGTGAGTTAGGCTTCTATGCTTTTGAAATATGAAGGCCTTCGTACTTATAAATTATTTTTAATGATATGATATTTGATTCGACAATCGGTTACATTAGATATGATCTATTATGTTGGAATTATCTAGAAATCAAATTTCATAATTTTTTTTTTACTTTGTTTTCGTAAACGAGTAGTCTCAAAATAAACAGCTAAAAATAATGATCCTGTAAAAAACTGTGACAAAAGACTTAAATTTTAAATTGAAGATATTGATCTTGCTCTAATGGTAAGTAAATTTTTTTATTAAAATTTCACATAATTTGGATTGTTCTAAACTATTGAACTCACAAACGTGTTACATCGGCCATTAAAATAATCATTTTTTGAGTCCCTTAGATCACTTGGTAAATAATATTGTAAAATTATAAAATTTAATTTTTAAATAGTTCTGATAGCATAAGTGATGCTAACAAAACTAATCATCGAATAAGATATCATATCATAAAATATAAAGCACGCATAGATGCCTCCCTGCTTTCGAGAGTACAAGAGACGTACTCTCTGAAAGTTTTAAAAATTGACCCAATTAATGGACACAAAAATTTAGCCTACTTTTTTGTGTGCAAAGTTTACCATATGAAACCTCTATTAGAGGACAATGTTGCCTAACAATTACTTTCTAAATCTCCTTTTCTCAAAATATCCTATTATTACAACGCATAGAAGCTTTCCACTTCTACCTTTAGAAGAATCTAAAAGCCCACAATAGAAGGGGTGTCTCACCAAACACTTTATGTGACACTACATGATTAAGATTCCACATTTATAGTTTTATAAGCAATGTGATTACACCAAGAAAACAATAATCTACTCGCTAAACAAAGCGAAAAAAGGTGAAAGGGCGATATCGTGCCGCGATTTCGTCTACCAAGTGGGCATAACAAACCATGGTCGAAATTGTAGGAGAGTGTTTGTGTGTGATAAAGTAATGGATCTTTTGTTTTACAGATCATTAAGTAATGGATTGAGAGCGGTACTTAAAGATCACTAAAGGAGAACAGCTTGCATTGTGCACTAAAAAGATTAGAAAGGGTAGATCTCAAAGAACAGCTGCAATTATGAGCCTAAGATTAGACAAGAAGTGCTCAAAAGCATTTATTCAAAGGTAACCTACACCAACCCCAAAGCCGACCTTAAAAGCATTGTTTTTAAAGGAGAACATAAACCTAAAAGTGTTTCTTTGACCACTCACTCCCTACTTTTAACTATTTAAATTACCATGGTGTGCATGTGGCATTAGAAACAACCATTTTAGCCACATGAGACACTTAAAAATGTGTTATTTAGGTGATTATTAACAATAAACCCAAAAGTGTTTCTTTGACCACTCACCACTTTTAACTATTTAAATTACCATGCTGTGCATGTGTCATTGGACAATACCATCTTAGCATCATGAGACACTTGTATGTGTGATTAATAGGTGATTATTATCACACTCTCTAGTTGTTTCTGGAGTCCCACACCTACTAGTATAAATTTCTTGTACATATATAGTAAACAAGGATTGTAGAAAACATTGATTGATAATGTGAATCCAAGCATGATAATGTGAGCTATATATATATATATGTCCTAAGTGATTTGATTTAGATGTTCCTTAAAGTTCATATATAGAAAAGAGAGGCACATAATTGCTTACTGTGACTCTTAATTTGTCCACAATTAAACTCATTGGGTAATTAACTTGGGGGGTGCATAACATTTCAAAACTACAATAATGAGAAAGCAAACACCATTTTACCCTGAATAAGAATCTTACAAGAACTTGACCACCTTGCTAGAGCCCTAGAAAGCACAGGAAAGAGCTGGAACAATATATATAAATATATGAAGCTAATTAAGCATAATAAAAGAATAGCCATAGGGGGCTCAAGCTCAAAAAGCAAGGGCCATAAAACCATCCAATATTTGTATTTTACTAATGCTGGTTTTACTATATGGCACCTCTAGCTACCATCCTTTAGCCCCACATAAAAAAGGATCAAATCCCGACCGTCGGATTGTGTCTTGATGGTAGAAGAATATAGAAAGATTCCTAACAAATCCTTTGTGGTGCATTGCTTTGTGGTGTTCTCTCTATAAATTCACTAGTTGTGTTCTCTCTTCCTTTCATCAAGAGTGCAACTTCTAAGTACACTCTCTCTCAACAACAACAACAACAACAACACAAGGTACATAGATATATATCCATGGGAGGGAGCCAATCCTCCTTTTGCTTCTTGTTTAGCTTCTCCAAGAACTCGCGCAGCGTTGACAAAGACAGTGATTGGGAGCCTCGGTACGTGAGGAAGATAAGGCCAAGCGACGAGGATATAGGGATGACGTGGGTCGGAGAGCACGATATCGACTCGAAGGCCTCAGACCTCATTGCTAGGTTCCACGAAAGGCTCTACGAGAAGCTTTGATTATTCCATGAAGTGTAGATTATTAGTATAAGCAGTGTTCATCACTTGTTATATGATTTCATGCAGTATTGGTTTTCATTTTCTCCGTTTGTGCGATTTTCGTTTGTTTCACTATGAGAATAATAATGTACGAGATGTTTTTTCTAATAAAGCCTTGTTTTTTAATACTCTTAGAACTGTTCAAAGTTCTTCAAAGTTCAAACTTCAATATATAGTGAAATAATCACCATCACACGGAGGGGAAAAAAAAGAAAAAAGAAGAATATATCGATATTTCGAATCATCCATCGCATATGTTTAGTTGGTGTCATGGTGATGTTTCTTCGGTTTCTTTTTGTTTTCGCTTTTGCAAGTAAGGGTTAAGATAAAATTGCCAAGTTCTACAACTTAATCACAGGAGACTCTCTCTTCAATACTTTTCTGGATCTCCTCAGTATATATATTGATTATAGGTTTGTTATTTTATGAACAAAAGTATGGTCTTTTTCTTTTTTTCTTTAGATTAAGGTGATCTAAAAATCTTACTTCCTTCATGATGTATAAGTACCTAAACAATGCATAAGAACTTCAACATGAAAGGACAAAAGGAACAGCATATTTGGACCTCTAATTATTATGTTACATGCCATTAATTTTTGGAAATCAACCCTTCTGTTGGTATTGACTTTTAAATAGAATTAATCCAAAAATATATATATGATTAGCTATATCATTATGTAATGTATATCTACCGCTGCGGCACCGATTTCTTAGAAAGATACAACAAGTGCTTCTGAGCCTGGGTACTCTCTCTAAGCAGCAAGAGAGTTTACATTTTATGCATACTTTCATATCTTTTCTCGTCCTTTGTTTTGGTTAATTGCTTATGTGCTTATGTAAATCTCCTTTAAGGAGTGTCCTCTTTTTTGGCATTTTGCGCATTTTGACCTGCTTTTTTGTAGATCATTTCTAATCAACTTCTTTTGCAATTATAGCAACAATTTAGCATGAAAATAAGGATTTTGAGCATTAATTATTATTTCATTTCATCTTCTTGTAGATGAACACTTCTTAGCTTCTTAATAAAGATGTATATGAGCTTAACATGGAGTTACCTCGCATGCATATCTGCTGGAAATAAATCTCTCGAATCTTTTAGTAAATTTTTTTTTAAACAATTTTAAATGGAAATAATATAACTGTAGTTTTTAAAAGTCACGTACAAGAATTAAGTGGTAAATACTATAGAGAAGACAAGATCAGATGAGGCATGTGAGTCGAGACATGCTAAGCACTATCATAGAAGCGAGATTAATTATCTCTCCAAGTGCGAGACTCCGACAATCACTCCCAGCAATACAACGACCACCGTCCACCTCGCCGGTACGTTTTTAGGGTGGTGGAGCACGAACCTAGCGAGCTCAGAGATCCAGCAAAGAAGAAGAAGGAATATAAAGTTTAGTGTAAAAGAAGCCTTTTTGCAAGTTTCAGCTAAAAACTCGTGTCACCACAGTGCACCTCTCCTCTCCTCTCCTCTCTTCTATACATAGATAGGAGACAACGGTGGGGTCCAACGGCTCTTCGGCTCTTTCTCAAATAAGCCGTTGGCCCTTATCGAGGTGCTGGATACGGGATCTTACTGAGATAGGGTAAGATCTAGGTAAAAGACTTTACTGAGGTAAGGTAATGATTAAGCTTCAAATACAAAATCTCAAAAAATAAAATTAAAAAAAGGTTAAGTGAACCAGATAGCCTGGACCGCCCACCCGACCCGGCTCGTGCTCGTGCCGAGCGTGTGTTTAGTTGAAAGTATCACTCTTATATTCTCTGAAGCAACTAATTTGAGAACGAAGGAGTATATAAGATGCAACCATTAACTTTCAGTTTTTAATGTGGAATTAATCCTCTCATGTAGAAACTTAAGCATAGGCACCTAGACAAGCCCATAAAAAGTTGGGCTGCCCAAGAAGCCCATGGGCATAATTGAGGTTTTAAATCACTGAAATTATATTAATACTAACAATATCTACATAAACAGGATTAATAAGTGCAACTAGTTAATGAAACTTCTTAGAACAAATAACAATAAGTAGGTGGACTGGATGCATGATCGCAAATTCACGTTCCACTGATTTTTCTTAATTCCTCTAAATTCTTGATGAAGTTTCAGGGATAATTCAACTAATTATCACCTAATTAATTAAAAAAAAAAGTTCCTTGTTAACAGTTGATCTTTTTCTTTCTTCCCTATTACCTTATTACAGAAATGGGATGTTTAGTTGACCTGGGAGAAGTATAATTATTCCATGAGAAACAGTTTACAAAATGTATTCCCCTAATTCTTTGGTCACACAACCATTACTCTTGTGTTTATAACATATTAAAACTTACATATTGACAAAGTAAAATGCTTATTACAATACATGCCACAAGAAGGATCCTAAAAAGATAAAACAAAAGAAAAAGAATTACTTACTCCCATTTGGTTCTGAACTTAATAAGATGCCTAAAATCAAAAGTCAAAGCCAAGCTCCCATCCACCCTCTTGAGAACATACCTCTCCACCAAGATATAGCAAGCAAACCTCCTCCACATATTATTCTCTCCTCCAAATTCCCTCACAATCCTCTCCACCTCTTCATCTTCATCATCACCAATCCATCCTCCCTTCTTTTGCTCCCATATCATTCTCTCCCGTATAGCCAAGCTCAACCCAACACCCTTCGGTTTCGATTCAAAAGGCGCAAACCATATGAAACCATCGCGGCGGCGCTTGTTATCTTGTCCCACTTCTTTACCATCTACAAAAACGGCTTTGCTCTCGACGAGCGCGTTCACCTCCACCGTTCTCTCTTCGCCGCTGTTGTTCTCGCACGTGTAAATCTCCTTCCAAAATTGCTCGAGAGTCATCTCGTAATATAAGGCGCGCTTCATTTGAACATCCAAACCGCCTGCTTCCTTAACAAACACAAATGGGCAATACCATTTACCGATAGTAACTTTCGGACAATCTCGTGCGTGTATCGGGAAGTTTAAATCGGGTAAACATGAACGAAGGGGTTGCCTAAGCCCCAAGGCCTCACTTAAGTGACAATTCTTCGGTTTCGAAGCATAAGCTTTCCAATACTTGCTTCCTAGTAACCATGGAGGTTGGCCATCGTGAGCTACCGACTTGGCGGTGAATAATCCTTCTTTCTCACACACAATTTCCATTTGTTGGTGTACGTCGCGATGATCAAAAGGTCTTGGTTTCACGTCTCCTTCCCCGCGGCATGAGCAACATGCACCGATGCCCTCTTTAGAGCACACATATACTTTCCTGCAATTCCATGTGAAGAATAGAATTCATTGATCAGCAAACAACTTCATAGATTGGCAATTAGCAGAATCAAATCAAATCAAATCAAACTCACCCCTTATTTCTTCCTTTTGCAATGATAACATGGTATCGGTTAAATGACGCCGACGATGGTTGATTTAAGACTGGCACGAAGAAGACTGTCGCCTTATTAGCCCTTTTAATATTCTTTTCACCTCGTGGGGAGTATTTGATGGTGATGATCCTATCTTGAGGGAATGGAAGATTCTTGAGGGGTTCCTTCACGTTTTTCGCCCAGCAGCAAGAGGATGATAAGATGTTGAACTCGCTCTGGTCGTCGAGAAAAAGGGAGCCCGAGAATGGCTCTTCGGATCGCCGCTCGCCATGAGATCCCCTGAAGGTGGAGAGGGGCCTGGTGGTATACATTTTCTGATTCTTGCAGCTCTTTTCTGAAGGATGCTGGTGTTATGTAGATGTAGCCCTGCAGAGGAAGAAGAATAATGCAGAATGTTCAGAACTGCTGAATTAGAGAGAGACCATAAATTGCTATGAAGTTTGGTTTGACTGTGGAAACTTGGAATGGTGGATAATTGACTTCAATTTTCTACAATAGTTCCAGAGGTTTACCAGTACAATAGTTTAGAATCTAAGAATCTTCTTCCACAGAGGTCCAAATATTGCTACAAGGCTGATAAGATAAAAATATCTGAAAGGTCAATATGTAAGGAGCTTACCTAAACTGTAGCCCATTTTGAAATAGGTAGCTAAATTTTGGAAGTTCTAATTTTGTTAACAAACCTTCTAGAAAAGGTACTTAAACTTCATTTTTCGGCATTTTAGTTTTTTTTTTTAACATAATATTACATCAAGTAACATAATATTCTGTCAGATTACAAAATATGCTGTCGTAAGGTTAGGTAGAAAAATCATAACCTTCAAGGTTTGGGTACCTGCTTCAAAAACACCATAGGTATAGACAGTGAGATTAAAGAATCTGAAATTCAGGACCAATTTCAAAATGCGCCATAGTTCAGGATATCCAACATGAGCTAGAGCTCATGAAAGGTTTATATATTTCAAACTATTTCAAAATGAGCTATAGTTAAAGCCTAGGGTTAAATATATCCAACATTACAAGCCAATCCCAAGGACACATTGTAGCTGCAATTTAGACAGCAGCCAGGGTTTGAGTTACAAATGACAGAAAAATATGACTCAATCAAATTATCATACTCAAGAGTCTCAGACTTCTCTTTCGAGAACTAAAAAGTAGTCAAAACAATTTGCACAGGTTTGCTTCTGATCTTCAAGCTTGTTCTGAACTTCTCCTTGTAGTCAGCTTCTCCAGTTGTCACATTGTCTTCATTTGTTTTTATTAGACACCTCGATGAGAAGGCTTTTGCTCGAATCAACTTAATCTGCTGTTCCAAGGACCGTATTTACTGATACCCGGAGAACCTTCAATTTTAGTGTTTCAGTAAATATTCCTGTGAAATTTGATACTGCATTTCTCAAGGTTGGTCTTTCGTAGTAAATCCGCATCCTACCTGCAAGGAGAAAAATCAATGTACAGTTCTGCAATTCATGGTCTAGAGAACAAGTATTGCTGATTCAAACTTGTAATTTGACTCAAAAGTTAAGGACTAACAAGCATAGGAATGTAATACCTCACCAAGCCTCTTGTCAGCTTAAAGTATGGTAGCCCATAAGACCTTGCAAACCATCTCCTTTTCCGCCATTTCTTCCTGCAAAAGTAGGAAACCATGGAAATAGTTCCGCAAGGCCTTTGCTTTCAGCTTTAGGACCTAATGGTCGGCCATTAACCCCAAACTTCTCCCGTTCGATTGCATCCATAATGTCTTCGCGGGTCACCGTCTTACCACCTGAACAGCAGAAAATTTTAATACAATTTCTTCAAATAACAACTATATTTCTTATTTATATAGAAGGTATCACAATATAATACGAAGTAGTGATTTTTAATATGTATCCCATAAGTTATCATAGCAGTTGTACAAACATATTTGTCCAACAGCGGAATTTTCATAATGCAGGTCCAAAACTAGATTTCTTGAGAATATACACCAATACCGACGAATACAGCCATCTCAAAACTTCTATTAGTACAAAACCACATCCTCTTCACGAATTGGATAACCTGCAAACTTAAGATGACAGTATTTTTGCAAGAAACTCTACTTTTGAGGGGCATAAATGAGATTTTAGATTTTTGACAGGGGAATATCCTCTGGGGTATAGCTGTAGAAGCACTAGGAAGTAGGAAGTGAAATAGTAAAATAACTAATTCTGAACAAGCAAATTATTCTAACATGACATGAAACTCACCCCTTCGAGCAGCAAGAAGAGCAGCCTCATTGACAATGTTGGCAAGATCGGCCCCTACAAATCCTGGGGTGAGAGAAGCAATTAAATTGCAAATTATCTCAGGCTCCTCCTCCAAAGGAACTCTTCTTAGATGAACACTTAGAATCTTTTTACGCCCTTCTTGATCAGGCTCTCCAACTAAAACCTTTCTTGAAAACCGACCTGGTCGACAGAGAGCAGAATCTAATGCCTCTGGTCTATTGGTCGCCCCGATAACAATCACTTTCGCCTCAGACTCAAACCCATCCATTTCAGTGAGTAACTGGAGGAAAGTATACCAACTCATGCTTAAAATTTATAACATTTTTACGTGTCTACCTGTAAAATTATGTATAAATTCCCGCAAAATTGTAATTTCCACATATACCCTCGAAAGGAATAACTTCTACATATCAACCACTAGACTTACCAAAAAATCACAAACAAACAAAAAAAACCACCTCTTAAAAAAGATCCATTGCCCCCCATGAATTAGATGACTCCCCAACTTCAGAAAAATATTTTGGAAATAACTGCAGTTTTGAGGATACATATGTGTAAGTGTGTAAATTCAGTTTTGATAGGTCGTACATGTAAATAGATGATTTTGCAAGAATATATATGGAAAAGTCCGAATAAGAACAAAATTAAAAGTTTAGAACAGTGCCTGGTTAAGGGTTTGATCTCTCTCATCATTAAAGCTTCTACCACGCTTCCCTCCCACCGCATCAAGCTCATCAATGAAGATAATCGATGGTGCGAATTCTTTCGCCTCTCTAAAAAGCTCTCTCACACGTGCCGCTCCTCTTCCAACAAAGACTTCAACAAATTCACTAGCAGAAATGGAGAAGAAAGGAATCCCAGCTTCTCCTGCCACTGCACGAGCTAGTAAAGTTTTTCCAGTTCCTGGAGGGCCCACAAGAAGCACGCCCCTTGGCAATGTTGCTCCCAGCTTCTTGTAGTTTATCGATCCTTGCAAGCAACTTACAATCTAAAAAAGAACAGCATCATCATTATGAAGAACAAAGAGTATAATTTTAGAAATGAACAAGCTCTTGACATGAAAACGAGAGAGAGGCAGTAGCACGCTCTAGGACTCTGATCAAAGAGATCATATTTTCCTAGTTTTTACATAATAACATCCACTAAAGAAAGATACTACAAAATATAAAAGGTTGCTTAAAATACGTGACTTGCGAATTGCAAACTTCAATTTGTTTTGATGAACAACTTGAATGCTCAAATACATATCAAACACCTTAGCTATGTTTCTCTGATGGGTTTTGGTTATTGAAGTAATTTCAATAACACATTTCTCCATAACCCAATAAACAATAATGATGCAGAACGAAGCATACGACCAGGACAGTATGAATACCCAACAATTTTTGAGGTGTACATTCCATGGCATTTTATTCAGAAATCAGTGGGTATAATCAGCAGATGTGCCAGAAAAGATTGTAATCCCATAGATTTGAATATATCATTAAAAGAAATACTACTTTATCGCTCCTCTCAAATGGCTGCTACACCATTATAGACCTCCTAATTAAGCAGGAACTAAGTTTGTTGCCATCCTGTTTAGAAACTTTTATGATGTAACTTAAAACTTAAAAGTTAGCCACTAAGTAAGTACCATAAATTTAAGCAGTAAGAGAATGTAAAATTCACCTCCACAAGCTCCTCCTTGGCAGCATCAACACCCTCCACATCATCAAAACTGACCATTTGCTTACTAGGACGCCGCTTTCTCGCTGCATTATTCCCTGCATAAAGCTGGCGCTGAAGAAACCATACTAAAGGAACTAAAGAAATCCACAAAGTAAGCAGTGTGGTCACGATGCTCATCAATAATTTCGATCCAGATTGAGGAGCGGACCCATAAGTGATTCCTTTCTCTCTCATCAAACCAAGTAGGAAGTTCTCGTCATGGTCGATCTTTCTCGCGTAGTACCGCCACTTCGGTTTTGAACTTGTCCTCAAAGTGGAAACTTTACCATTTTCACTCTCAACCGTCGACTTTGAACCATCCTCCTCATTAGAATATCCGTTGAAGTATATACGGCGAGAGTCCTCCTCAAAAAGAACTGAAGATACCTGTCCTCTTTGAAGATTCAATACCAAATCCGAATAGGGAACCTCTTTTGAAGGATTCTTCGAAGTGGACTTCAATACCAAGAAAAACAATCCCAAAGCAAAAGGAATCAACGTGGCAGGACTAATCTTTCTCCCAATTCCCCTCAGCGTAGTCTGAGCATCCTCAATAAGCCCACTAATGGACACTCTTCTCCATCTATAATAAAGAATCCGAAGCCGCGGTCTCAACCTAAGCGAAAACCGTCGTTTCCGCGAACTGGGTTTCCCCTGAATCCCCAAATGGGTATGTTTCTCCTTCCCACCCCTATCAATCTCTGCTACAACTACCCTACAACATTGCTTCCTAACACTGTATCGGTTTCTACAACAAAAACCCACCAAAGGTGGAAGCTTTGAACTAGGGCAAGAGAGATGAGACGAAGAAGAGAGGATTCTACTCCTCCCAAAGCTAGGAAAAGCGTTTACTACACCATTTAAGCGAGAGCTACGAGGAATCACTACGCCATTAGCAGAGATCAAAGAGAAAAGAGCCATGTCGATTTACTACACCAAAATCCGCATCAATTTGAATCAAATCAAAAATTGGAGAACAAAGGAGTCGCCTTTTCACCTCAACCCATCGAATCTCGGGCACAAAGGTATCCTTTGAGAGAGAAATCGATATAGTAATGCTTCAAAAAGCTCCCAAAGTTCGATTAGGGTAAAAATTTGTACCTTGCGAGGCGATCCTTTCTCTCCTACGTTAGGAGAGAGAGAGAGAAAGAGAGAGAGAGATTTGGTGTTATCTCGAACGCTTATCCATCGAGAGCGAGAGAGCGAGAGAGAAACAAAGAGAGAGGATGCTGCGGAGAAAATAGAAGGAAAAAAAAAAGAAAAAAGAAAAAAGAAATATGGGCCACAATAGGTTCATTGATATTATTTGGGCCCATATTAGGCCCAAAATAATAATGGGCTTATATTGGGCCCAAACTAGGCCTATAATGGTTTTCTATTAACTGGGCCGGGATTATGTGGACTCGGTTCGGTCCATGCAAACCGGGCTTTTCGAAAAAACGGTTCGGGCCGGTACTTTCCGTTTCACGAAAAGTGTTGCTTGCGCCCAGTGTACATGTGCGCTTCATACACCGCCCGTGATATTTGATGATTAATTGGTGTGTTAGAAATAAAGGTACGAATTAAAATTTATTTATTTTGAAAACCAACTATGCCTAAGAATCAAATAATTAGAAAAATATGTTTATCACTATTTTAAATGTCATAAAATATATTTAATGAGGAGCAATACTAGAATATTTATAAGAAGTAAACTAAACTAAGAAATATTCTGAATCGATAATCCGCACCATTAAATATAAATCAGTTCATATCTATATTTTTTTAAATCAAATTTCATAGTTTGTTGACAATCACTTATTCATTAATTAGGTGGTTTCAAATTTACTTTGTATTAGCCATTAGAAATTATCATTTGAATATCAGATAAATAATTTGAATGGCTCGTCGTAAAAATAACGCACAAGTTAAAAGAGACTATTTATTTCTATATATAAGTAATCTAGCTAGCTTAATTAGCTCTTCCATGAGTTAGAGTTTAATTTTGAAATTTCTATTATAAAGTGTTAATTAACGTGCGTTGTGTAAATTTGCACCACTGTAATCGCTAGGATTTTTTTTTTTTTTTTTAACTCTTTCGAGGCTCGTGTTACCTTATCTCTGTAGCTTAGTTCATTTTTTCAATGAATGAAGTAGGTAGCATGCTATCTATTTTTCAAAAAAAAAAAAAAAACGTGCGTTGTGTAAAGATGAACTCCGCGAACGACTCAAAAGTATTATAACTTTTCTTTTGCCAAAATAGTTTTCTTTTCAATAATAGAGGATAAAACTTATGAAAAGGACTTAGCTTTATCTATTGCGTGACCAAAAAAATAAATAATAATAATAATAAAAGAAAACCACTTAATACGTAACTTTCGGCTACACTTTTTCATGCATGTGATGATTGAGACGTAGGACAAGTTGCTACAATAAAAATAAGATATATTATACAACAAGGTTAAAATGATTTGTCTAAGATAAGGTACGTGGTGCATGAATAATGACCACATATATATAAAGGTACGTGGTGCATGAATAATGACCACACATATATATATATAGCAAGGAAACAATATTAATTGCTATGACAATATAGAGAAATTAATGCTTTTGGTTCGTAAAGGTGTGACACTACAACAAAAATAGTTTATAGCGACACTTTTAAATATAGCTACATGTCAAAAAAGTGCTGCTAGCTAAAATTACCGACACTTTTAAAAAGTGTTGCTATATGTGAGGTCGCTAGGTATATAGTGACAGTTAAAGAGTGTCGTTATAACCTAAAAGAGTGCTACTAACTTACCAACACTTATTTAAGTATTTAGTAACCGCCGAAACGTTATCTCGTTGGCTGCGGTGGTAAAGAAGGACGACAGAAAAGGCCCTTCGTCTAGAATTTCAATGGATTGAGTGAAGAGAGAAGAAAAGATGGTAATTAATTTTTTTTTTTTCTTTTCTGTTTGTAATCGGGACAAATGGACTGGGTGTGGTGAGTTGAGTAGAGTAATCTTTTATTTTTTGTTGGATTGGGCTTTATATTCAGGCATTACTAGATATTTTTTTAAGTTTTAGAATAAATGAGACACTTACTCAAAAGTGTCCCAAACTTGTGTCCCTATAACCTAATTCTGTTGTAGTGTGATTCATTATTGACATATTGACAAACTTAAATGATATTTTTGAGTAAGACCGTACTAGTTGATCAGTATTTTCTACACGTATCGCACGTGATAATATATAAACTATCAATAAAAATAATTTTTAGAAACTCAGAATAGCACTCGCGAATATACAGATCAATAACAATTTATGGCTGCACTACAAACAAAAATACTGAAAAATTAAATTACAAGAAACAAACGCTAGCTAGTAATGAGCTATTTATTTAGCTTCGCCGTAAAGTGTAGCACTACTTAAATAATACTATTAAAAAAAATACTATATAAAATATTTAAATAATTTTGAATTTCATAATTTTTTTTTGTTGTTTTCCAACTTGTTTTTAGATTTTTTTTTTTTTCAAGTGATTGGATTTAATGGCAATCAGTTTAACAACTTAAAAAAGTAAAATACAATAAAATAAAATTAGGGACCTAAAGAACAAATTGTACTAGGTAATTATTGGTACAATTTGTCCCTCTAAATTTAATTATAATAGAAAAAGAATTAATGAAAGGTCACATGGCACGAGCGGCTCCTTTTCTCTGCACATGCAGCTGATCGTTCCAATTATTTTTTTTTAGAAATAGATAGAATGCTATCTGCTTCATTCATTAAGTAAAATAAACTGAACATACAAGTTGGAAGCAGCTTAAGCCTCCGGAAAGCCGACAAAAAGATAAAATTAGAAATTAAGCAAAAAGAAAATCAATGTAGCAAAAGAAAGTGGAACAGAGGAACAGAGAAGGGGTACAGAAGAGACATCAGAGCATCGTGGTCCAATTGCTGATTAGTAGTTTCACCCGTTCCAGAGACCCGGTGATAATGGGCGGCTTTCCTCTGAAAACAGAGTCGTTTCTATCCGTCCAGATGACCCACCACATCGCAGCTTGCCATGGTAATTCTCACATGAATCTTTCTCTTTTTTTTTAAAAAAAATTCTCTTTTTCTTTTCCTTTTTTTGGTTTATTAGTAGTAGTTTAAGTGCACATAAATATTGGCATATTGGCAATGCAACAAATAATACCAAAAAAACCAAAGGGTAAAGTTAATTCAAAGAAGATTTTTGTGTGATTTAGTGACTTGATTTTAATTTATATTCATTCTTATTTTAAGTCTTTACTATTTACTATAATCTTAGATCGTATTTGATCTGAAGCACGTTAAAAATTCCCTAGGGTTTATTTTCATCTACGTTAAAGTTGATATAACTTCGTTAATCAATATAAATTAGTGTTACATGAACTTATCAATATATCAGCAATACATAAAATAATTCAATTAATCTACAAATTCGTATACAAAATATCCTGCATATATATAGGACGATCACACCGTCTCAAGTCTAAATGAACGGTGCGATCGCACTTTGTGGGCAACTACTTTTCGTATGATCAAATTTGATGTGCATGTGTTTGTGGTCATTAAAGCATTTTGCAGCTAGATAGAGACTACATAACCATAGTGCATGTCCCTCTCAAGACTTGTTAATTTGTTTAATTTTTCTCAAAAGTGAAATTCATATTAGTGTTCATGTGAAAATTACTTTTTTTTTTATCGTTGTTTACTTCTATAACTGTTGAATTAAGTTTTTTCAGTTCTATTGTCAGTTTGACAAGATATATATCAAGTGCGCGAAAGCTGATGTTCTTCGCTTTCTATGTTTGTTTCACCAAAAATTGTTGAGTTCCAATACATTAATATTGTGGGGGTGGGGGTCGCAGAAAAAGTTCCAAAGTGATAATTATTTATTAATATTTTTCTAACTCTTTTTTTTAAAAAATAAAATTTACTTCAATCTCAAGGAATCCAAATCAATTATCATATTTTGGAAAGTTTAAGTTACGACGGAATTCATATATAATACGATAGAATCAAATAATAAAAGTAGGCTTTTATGACCGATCCAAATTATTTCAACCTCTCTATTTTTAGTAAAACAAAAACACTCTCACCGAAAATTACATAATATCTGTCATAAATAGATATCTTAAAATTTGCTTAGAAAATATTTATCTCCGACCATTTACAAAGCCAATTATATAAACTAGGGGCAAACCCACGCTTCAAAGCAGAGAAATGAAATACTACAAATAATTATATTATTTTATTTTATACTTTAGAAATCTGTAACCAATAACTAATTTTGTGTAATTATATATGTAGACAAAAACTATATTTCATATATATTTATATAAGGGGCAATTGCTTATATATCTCTGAAAAGTTTCCAATCAACTTTCTGATTTATCCCTCTTTTAACGTTCCTAGTTATTTCAAATATACTGCTCGAGTTAATTTTTATTAGTAAACTGTCAGCAACAGCTGTTATTTCTGTGAAATTATTATTTTGCCCGTTCACACCTTCTACCATCACCAATTTTTCTTATTTATCCGCAAGTTGGGGACAAAAGAAATATTTTAATATTTCATTTTTTCAAATATATATTCTTCTACCATCACCAATTTTTTATTATTTGCGCTTAAATTAAGGACAAAAAAAACATTTTGATTTTTTAAAATCCGGTAGAGATTTAACTTGTATTTAACTCGAGATAGCTCAACGGATGGTAAACTGCATGCAGAGGCATTTTTTGAATAACAAAGAACACATAAAAAATATATTTGAAATAAAAAAATTAAATTAGATATTTTTAAAATTTTGAAAGATATATAGGCAATTATCCCTTTATATAAAGGTAAGTACTCCGCATGGGGCTGATGCCTAAAAGTTGATAGCAGCGACGAAATTCACTGTGCATGCATGAAGGCTGGGGAGAAATTCTACACTACCACACTTGCATCATATCATCAATAACAAGCCAATCGTTTTTTTTTTTTAAATAAAAGTATAATACAAATATTTTTTTATAATCATGATGGGACACATCTTTAAAAGGAGATTTTTAATTGATTTGTTACGCTACGTCACTAATATAACTGTTGCATTCTAAAATTTTTCGAAGGTTGGGGCAGTGGTCGTACGTGCAACACATGTGGGGGTGATAAGAGAGAGAGAGAAAGGACGAGAGAGTGCGTAATAGTAGAGAGAGAAAGAGAGAGAGAGAGGGTGCAATACAGGTCGGTGGGAGGACTCATGGGCTTCGTGAGGACCATGATAATTAAGAGAGAGAGAGAGAGAAAGAGAAAGAGAGAGAGAGAGAGGGTGCAATACATGTCGGTACGTGGGAGGACTCTTGGGGACCATGATAATTAAGAGAGAGAGAGAGAGAGAGAGAGGGTGCAATACATGTCGGTACGTGTGAGGACTCATGGGCTTCGTGAGGACTAAGGACCATGATAATTAAGAGAGAAAGAGAGAGAAAGAGCGAGGGAGAATGATAAAGTACGTGTGAGAGAGAGAGAGAGAGAGACTCTGCGCAATTTCCTTGCAAGGACTCGTGAGAGCCCCGTAGGATCCATGTTGACATCGTGTCATAGTTTTATGTTAGAATAAGTTGAAATTGATTGGAATATTTCTAATAGCACTAAATTATTATAGTGCTATTAAATTTTCGATCCTTAGATAAAGAGATGTCGGTTAAAATGATAGTGGCCTCGTGAGGACCATAAAAATTGAGAGAGAGATGATGAGAAGTACACAGAGAGGGCGAGAGAACGTGCACAATACATGTGCGAGCTAGGACTCGTGAGAACCACGTAGGATTGATCCATGCTTTCATAATTTTATGTCAGCATAAGTTGGAATTATGCTAGAATGCTTTTAATAGCACAAAATTATTAATGCTATTAAATTTTCGATCCTTAGAATAAAGAGATTGCGGCCCTTAGAGGACCATGAAAAAAGAGAGAAAGAGAGAGAGAGGATGAGAGAGAACGTGATGGTAGAGAGAGAGAGACAGGGGGGTTAGAGACTCTTAAGCGAGGAGTCGTGAGAGTCCCATAGGATTCATGCTGGTTGACACATGTCATATTCTTATGTAAGCATAAGTTGAAATTAGGATAGAATGTTTTTAATAGCACTCAATCATTAGTACTATTAAATTTTCGATTTTAGGATTGAGTGGATGATTCGTTGAATAATATGATAATGATCAAGAGAATATGTCATGCCCCGGATTACATAATTTCCGGACACGTCGACAAATCCGCCGTATACAAAGAATTTTTCCTGTATACGAAGCGTATTGGTAATTGAAAATATACAATACTACAACCAGTAGTATAGAGCTGTAAAGAGACCAAACAAGTAGAATAAAACAAGTCTCACATATATATAACAAAACGCTATACAAAGATACTCGCTCCAACGAGTTATAACAACTGTATGTACATGAACTCAACAAAATAAACCAGAACTACCTGCAGTGGTGGATCCTCTATCTCAGCAACTCGTCGGGTAGAGCTCTAACTCGCAACGCCCTTGCCTCGATCAGCCTCGGAAGGCGCAGTAACCGGAACAGCAGGCTCTGCAAAATACGGGGTAACAACTGGGTGTGAGAACTACTATAAAAACAAATAGTCCTCAGTGGGTGCCGCCCTCAACAATTATCGGTCCACCCACTAAGTCTACAGAAAGGAGCTGGGATAGTGGGAAAGCTGGAAACATCTACAGCTAGATATCGTTACACTATCATGCTCTACTCTAATTATCCGTAGCAAAAATATTAATGCTGACCCAATCTATTAATTTAGGGACTGATACACCAGTCCCGCCTGCCGAAGCAACACTACAACCACCCCCGCTGGGTAGTTAGTGGAGAGCAAGTCTAACTAGGACACAGCGGCACCAACGCAACAGCACTAAGCCCGACTTCGGAGTGGCACTCGTGGACGCTACCCAACCGAGTATGTAAGCGTATCTCTGTCGAGCTCAATCAGGCTCTCGCAGGCTATAGTCAAGTACACTGGGTTGAACTGGTCTACCAACCAAAAGTCACGCGCCCTCAGCGCAATCTGATGCCATGCCAAAACGGCAAACCAGGTCCACCGTCAGTCCCAACGGCACCCAACAATCCGGAACAGTCTGAAGCTACTGAAAAAAAAGGCTCGGCATCCCAACACGAGCTTAACAGCTGACTACACTACCTGGGGTATCCACCATACTAATACTGCTGCGATACAAAAATATAACGGTTCCTAGAGCTAAATCTGGTAGTATAAGCATAATGACAGGTTATTCGCGAATTTTTTCCTAAGTCAAATCTGAGTCCAACATGTATAATTTATCCATAATTAAAATCATACTCTAAACTCATTCATAATTTATCCATAATTAGAATCATGCTCTAAACTTATTCTAATCAACAAAACATTAAACGGTCATAAACTAGAGCTATAATACAAGTACGTGAAAACCCGAAATATACATGTCGACCAACGGGCCTCTAGAAGTAAGAATCCGATAATAAACCCACCTCGATCGCTAAATCGAATCCGGCGCGACGTCGAGAATGGCGGAAAAACACCCTCGCCCGACCTCCTCGTGATGCTACGGCGGCGACCGTACCCTCGAACGGTTTCGCGGCGCGATGTCGGCGTCGAATCCGAGCTCCAACGACACTTCACGGAGCTCCTCCTCCAACTCACGTTCCAATTCTAGAAAGAGAAACGGGAGCCAACATTAATTAGCAATATTCCAACTCACAGCCTGCCGCCTTAATTAAGGCGGTGGAGGTGATAAGGATTGGCAAAGACAAAAATGCCCTTTACCAACTCACAATAACAAACAATGATACTACAGGAATAAATCAAACATCTTATTTTCTAAAATTAAATGGTAGTTTAAATTGGCTTAGTTGATATCAATTTAAATTTTAAATTCAAAATAGAAGATTATTTCGGACTGGTGATTAATATGGAAATTTTTAACTTACTATTCAGAAGTTTTTTTTTTTATTTAACATAGATATTTCTCCAAGATTAACATAATTATATCAAATTTTGTGTTATATATATTACATAATCATATTTTTCCAAAACACTTTATAAGTTACTAGGAACGCAATGACTTGTGTCTATGCTAGACACGCATTGAAGCTTAACTATTCTTAATACGTACACTGCATTGTTATTAGTGTATTTTTAATATAGTCTTTTCCTTAATCACATTAAAATTTGGGTCTAAAATTAATTGTGCTTTAATCGCCATTGATCTAAAGTTGGTTAAAAACACCAAGGGTTTTTAGTTTCATCTACATTAAACTTGATAAATCAGTAGAGATTAAAGTTGTATAACTTATCAAAATATTTTGTTAGAATTCTTTTAATAGTAAAGATATAGTATTTACTATCAACTTTTTAGTCTTTGAATGTCTCGGATTTAGTACGGATAGTTGGAATAGTATTTGATTCAAAAACTGAAAAAAGTGTTAGATGTACGCGTTTATGTAAGATGTACAAATAGTATTTTTCTTTATTATATGATAGTAATGGATCTGTCCTTGTGATCATTAAAGCATATTTATATATGCTTAGATCTCGACATATAATCATAATGTCCCTCTCACCAAAAATTACATATATATATATATATATATATATATATATATATATATATATATCATAAAATTAATAAAATTTGCTTACAAAAATATTTATCTATGAACCATATCACAAAGCCAATTATATAAAATTAAAATATTTGAAACCTATTGTTTAATGAATTCTAAGATTGCTATTTATATAACAGACTTTTAAATTTTAATTATAAATATTAATTAGTAAATAATAAATACAACATGCGATGTGCACGGATGCACCAGGCGCAGAGAATAATTCTCCCATTGGGCTCACTGCCCAAAGAAGATTCTTTGACTCATTCTTTCCCTTTTGCAACAGCAAAATTGCCTGCACCGAGTGTACAAGCATATTTCATACACCATAATCTAAAATGCTATTATAGGGAGCATATTCACTTTGCCACTTTATTGTTCAAAAAATTATATTTAATTATTCAATGGATTTACTTTCATATTTACTATTATTATTATTATTATTATTATTTTATTTTATAATCTGTACTTGGCCACTCTGCGATTAGATATTTACTGTAAAATAAAAAAAAAATTAGATAGTTAAGCATAATTTTTGAATCACAAGAGAGCAAAGTGAACACGCACTAGATCATAAGAGGACAAATTTAAATTTTTTCTTAAATTGAAATCTAACTCACTAAAAGTGTAAATATAATATGCAATTTTTTTACATATGACAAATTGGTAATTTTAAGATATAGAATTTTCATGAACCAAACTATATTCCTTCTCTACATCATTAATTTTAAATATTATATAATTCTTAAATAATAGATTCTAAAACTACATAACTTATCTGAGCTATAAACTATTTTAAATCAACCCTCTAACAATCCAAAATTTTGATTTTGCTACTCAATCTTTCAATTTGCTTGATTTGAGTCAGTTAACAGTACTTTGGCTTCAAAATTTGAATGTATCATTTATTTTTGCCTATTTGGTTAATATACTACACACAATTCTCGAAACTATAAACTTATTAAAATAAATAATTAGCCTAAATTGTAAAGTCAAAGTGGCGGCGACTCATTCAAATAAAATAAATTAAAAAATTTTAAAAATTTGGACAGTAAAATTAAAATTTAGAAAGATCCAATAGTAGATACAAAAGAATCCACAATTTTGGTGGGTTGATCTTTAACACATTTATGTGTGGTGTATAAGATATGTGAAACACAAGGTACATGCAACAGTTACTGCTCACATGGTAGTCCTTTAAAAAAAGCCTAAAATGTACCAGCGTTAGTGGCCTCCCCAATCAATACGATTATTTTTTTTGAATTCCAAAATTTTTTATTATATTTTTAAAATAATATATATATAATTGACTTGTTACTGATAATGTGATATAAATATGATACAGTAAATTTTTAAAAAAACTTCAAAAACCTCCCCTGTGGTTTCGTAGTTTCTCACTTTGCCTTCCTGTGGTTTAAAATGTATCAAATTGCCCCCCTGTGGTTTCGTTTTTATCTTTTCGGTAGCTTTTTCGTTAATATTTCATTAAATTATATACAAAAAACTTCAGATACCTATTTAGATTTATCAAATATTCACTTTAGTACCCTTTAATTTTAACTTTATCACGGATTTAAAAAAAAATAATGAAATTGATAAGAAAAAGAGAAAAAAGAAACCATAGGGGGCAAATTGATACATTTTAAACCACAAGAGGGCAAAGTGAGAAACTACGAAACCACAAGGGAGTTTTTTGAAGTTTTCCATAATTTTTTTTTCATAGTGGTGGACCAAAACCATCTCTTTTTTGTTACGAACTCTCTCCCTCTCTCTCTCTCTCTCTCTCTCTCTCTCTCCCTCCCCCTCTTCACCGAAAAAAAAAGAAGAGAGAGAGAGAGAGAGAGAGAGAGAGAGAGAGAGGAGGAGGGGGAGGTGGTGTTTTTCGCGTGCTTTAAAGCTGTCACCTTTCGCTTTATATAAAGGGCTCCTCCTCCTCCCTCGCTTCTTCGCCACTGCACACTGAAAAGCGCTTTTAGCGAGAGAGAGAGAGAGAGAGAGAGAGAGAGAGCTGTAGCGAGAAGCGCTTTTTGGGGTGTTGGGGGGGAGATGGTGAAGGTTATAACAGGGGAGAATCCATCGGCTTTGGGCTACCACATGCCCGCCGAGTGGGAGCCCCATCTCCAGTGTTGGATGGGTTGGCCTGTGCGTCATTAAATTCCCACCCCCCTTTTTTTTTGTTTACTTTTTGATCTCCTAATTTTGTCACCCTTTTTTTGCGTTTTTTTTTTTTTTCCTGTTCAAAATTCGCTTTTTTGATGTGTTTTCTTGCCCGTTTACTATTTTGGGCATGTTGGTTTTTCTCAAAATTATGAGATTGTTTTTTCCTGTTCAAAGTTGATGGTATTATTATCCGTATATGATTTTCGCTCCAGGAATTTTCTCAAAATTACGAGATTTCTCGTAAAAATCCTTTTTTTAACCCAATTTTTCTTATTTCTTTTGTAATTTTCTGTTCAAAAATCACTTTTTTCGATGTATATTCTGAAACTTATACGATTTTCAGTATGTGTGTGTGTGTGTGTGTGTGTGTGTGTGTTTTTCATAATTCTATACTCATCTCGAATGCCGGATAGGTTGGTTTGTGAGTAATTAATTCCTTTTTTTTTCCTTCTCTTTTATCTCCTTTGTTCTTATTTATTTTCTGTTCAAGTTCTCTTTGTTTTGATGTATTTTCTTCTTGTTTTTTATTTCTATATGATTGTGGACTTGTGAGACTTTACAAATCCCTTGTTTTAACATTTTTTTGAACTATTTCACTATAATTATTTGTTCAACGTTAGAACAAAATTACTCAGAAAACTCTCTGTTTCCTATTCCTTCAATTGATATGCTTATAATGTGTATTATTATTATTTGATGTTATTTTTTCTATTTTCCATCTTATTCAAATCAGTTCCTCTCTGTTTTACCCTGTAAACAAGGTTAATTTCAAAAAAGTCCACTTGAAAAAGTAAATTCTCTTCGTATTTTGATCTCAGGAACCACTCAATATATATATATTTCCTGTTCTTTCAATTGACATGCTTCTCACAAAAAAAGAAAAAAAGAAAAAAGAGCTCTTCTTTGTTGTATACTGCAAAGAAGGTGAATTTAAAACAAAAAAAAAATCTACTTTTTAAGGTAAAATTCTCTTCGCATTGCGATCGCAGGAGCGGCCTGATAATTGGAGGGAGAAAGCAGGTCCGGCGCAAGCCACATTTGCTCAAGTCGCGATCGCGGTCTCAAAATTCGAACCTATTACCCTGTGCGCGAGTACCGCGCAGGTTTGAAACAGCCTCAATGTGCAAAATGGTTTTCTCTGCTTCTAGTTGTGGTTCTTTATATCACTTGATTTCGAGTTTTCTTAAACTTATGTAACAGTTCACAAAAGTTTACGAAGAGATGCAGCATCACCCTAACATCAGGGTAGTAGAGATGAGCATGAATGATTCCTGGTTCCGCGACACTGGCCCCACTGTAAGCTCCTTTTTATCAACAATTCTTGTTTTCGATTTTGTTTTGTGATTATTTAAGTAATGTAGGTTTGTAGCTATACTAATAATTTTGGATATTAGTTTGTTCGTCGCGACAGGACATCAGATTCATCTGGTGACGAACAACTAGTTGCAGGGATTGATTGGCAATTTAACAGCTGGGGAGGTTTATGTTCTTCAAATTATGCGCGCTTTACTCGCTCCTCTTTTATAATTTATCACCTCTAATATCATTTCGAAGTAATAAGCTATTTTCGACGAGGATCTTAAGATCTAAATTACTTTTTTTTTCTTCTTTTTTCTCTTAATTTTGATCATACAGGACTAGCAGATGGTTGCTATGATGATTGGAGCCTTGATAATCTTGTTGCAAAGAAGGTAAAAGCAGTTTAATTTTGATAAGAAATTGTTGTTTGTAGTTGCAGATCTTTTCTGCAAGAGTTTCAGTAACAAATGGGTTGTCGTTTGCGTTAATTTTTATCTTTAGATTCTGGAACTGGAGAGGCATCCTAGGTTCCCACATCACATGATTCTCGAGGGTGGAAGTATCCATGTGGACGGCGAAGGTCATAATATACTATGACTCAATTATGTAGATGCTTTAGAGATTAAGTTGTTTACGGCGATTTCGCTTCCTGAGCTTCTATTTCCAATTCATAGCTATTTTTCACTGTCATATTGAAATAATTTTATTAGACGATCTTTACAACAAGTTCAATAGGACTTTCATTATTGCTCTTGCTTTTCTCTCATTCCTTTTTCTCTTCTGTTTCGCATAATAACGAGTAAAATTAATTGCTTGTAGCTTTCAGGAGGTTTTTTTTTAATATATATTTACATATTTTAAAGTGTTCTACCTTCGACCATATGTTAGTTGATTGCGCGAATTTGGTATCTAATACCTGTCAACTTTTGCCATTCTCCAATCATCCTTTGACTCCATATGTAATTATATTAATATATTGCAAGACTCAATCATTCGAATATCTATCGCAATATATCCGCTCTTTCCATGTGTATTTTTATCATTCAAATTTCATATAACCAAGCCTCTTGTGTAGTTGTGTGGCCATGGGAGATAAAATATAAACAACATTTTACAGTGTTGTTTTTAGTATGTACTTCTTTTTCTTACAATTTTTTTTTTCTTTATTGGTGAAATTTCTGGTGAAAAATCCATATAGTCGAATAAGAGTGTACGCTAATTATCTGATATCTTTATGCATATTGGTTTGAACAGGTACTTGTCTTACAACAGAAGAGTGCTTGTTAAACCCGAATCGGAACCCCGACATGAGTAAAGATGAGATAGAGGAGCAGTTGAAGCTGTATCTAGGGGTCGAAAAGGTCATTTGGTTGCCTCGAGGGCTCTATGGTAACTTTCAATTATTTTTATATTTTTTTCTTCGCCGGAGCATGTAATTTAGTTAGAAACCATTTTCGAATCAGAGTTTACTGATATCTGCCCTAATTTAACGTACAAAACAAGAAGAACAAGAAAATTTAGATGTTTTACTTCATGAATCATGGATCATTAATGAAGTGTTACAACTCCTAGGGGATGATGATACCAATGGTCACATAGACAACATCTGCTGCTTTGTTAAGCCCGGGGCGGTGCTCTTGTCGTGGACCGATGACGAATCGGATCCTCAGTACGAGCGCTCGGTTGAGGCTTTATCTGTTCTCTCAAACACTACCGACGCCAAGGGCCGGAAGATAGAGGTATTTAAGATCCACATTCCCGGACCGCTGTACATGACAGAGGAAGAGTCTGCGGGCGTCGAATCATCGGTAGTGCAATTCTCTTTATTTGTGTTCTGTAATTCAACTTATTTCTGATAGTAAAAGGGTTTCTGTTTCTAAGAGAAGCTTTTCTGATACATATACACTTGCTTACGCATGTCGAAATCTCTAAATCTGATAAAAGCTCTTCTTTTCGAGTACTTGTTCTCAATATCAGTTTACTTCTGTTAGAAATTCATATATATCTCTGTCTCTGTTTTACATGTAGTGATTTAATTCTTTCTCAAATAGTGTGTTTAATTAATTTTTTTTTTCTTTTGTTTGTTCTGATTATAGGGACATGCGGTACCGAGACCGCCTGGTACGAGGTTAGCGGCTTCTTACGTGAACTTCTACATTGCTAACGGGGGAATTGTAGCGCCAGCATTTGGCAATAAATGGGACGGGGAGGCTTACGATGTTCTCAGGAAACTATTTCCGGATCACGAGGTACAATTTATCTTTTTTTTTCAGTATATTTTACCACTAATAATTGTAGTTACAGTTGAAATAGATTTCAGAGTTCAATCTCAGATGGTGTTGTTGAATATTAGAAACTTCGACTGTAACCCACACAACATTTTGAGGATGTATAGTTGACACTAGTAGAAACTTTAGCTTATAATTCGACTAATTTGCGAATTGCTTTTGCGAACTAATTACAGGTTGTAATGGTGAAAGGCGCAAGGGAAATAGTGCTGGGAGGGGGCAACATACACTGCATTATACAGCAGCAGCCTGCACCTATCACAGATGCAGCAAACTAAGATCTCAGAGGAATCTACATATTACTCTCCGCCGCGCAATAAGAATTTATATTTCTAGCATTGTTCCAAGGCAGAAATTGGGACATGGTTGAGTATGCTATTGTGGTAGATTATTATTATTGTTATTGTTAAGCAATACAATGGTAGCTTTTTCCATGTGATGTAAGTTGTTGAGGTACTCTAATAATAATAATAATAAAATCGTCCTCGCTGATGGTCCATCATTTTACTGAAGATGATTATGAGTAGAGCTGTTCGAGAAAGCATTATGACAATTAAAACAAAAGCTTTTAAAGCAGAGCTTTTGGCTTTTGAGATCTGGAAGCGTATTTCAGTTTCGGTGCTAACTCTTTTCTTGTTTCTGATCTCATGCGCCTGGGTATCATGCACCTATGGGCCGTCGAATAATCTGTATTTTATCTCATCTTTTTTTTCAATCCTAATTATTGATCTAAGAACAAAAGGAGAGAGAGAGAGAGAGGGAATTGGACCTACATTGGCTCCAATTAGATAATGGGCTTTTTGTGTCACACTAGGCCATGGACCCAATGCAACACTGTCGGCCCGGCCCGACCCGAATCCGGTCTATTTCCGTATTTATTAAACTGGAATACGACATCTCACCAAATCACGTACACGTAAACACACCATCCAGCAAATAGCTTATCAACTTTCACTTAAGTTCACATTGCTTAATTTCCAAAGATGTTGACTAAAACCATATGATTAAATCACCATTGAGTGTTGCAATCACCTTAGTGTTAATTTTATTTTCATTAATCAATTAATTTAGCCGTAGATATTGCTCTACAACAATTACGAGGAAATATCATTGCACCCCCCAAAAACTATCTATAATTATTTCAGCTGCTTTAAGCTGTTATTTTTGGAATGAGCCAATTTTAGTTTTTCAGAGGGAGTTTTTTGCGAAAAATGCTATCGTCTCGACTCTCTTGAGACTCCAACTATTTTCCCTCTTCCTCGATAGAGAGAGAGAGAGAGAGAGAGGGGTGGCGTTCATGGGGTGCTCCTTCTCGGGATTGAACGCGCTCTACGGGGCGATGAGTTGGGGAGGGGACGTGTGGATCAACGAGGACCGATTCAGGATCCTGAAGCAACTCGGGGAAGGGGAATCCGCCTCCCTCTACATCGTCAAGGAGATTGCCACCGCCGCCGGAGAAGACGATGGCGGCGGCGGTGGAGGGATCGCCGGGAAGCGGCGGCGCCACCACCACCCCCACCACACCCCCTCCCACGGTTCGGATCCATTCTAACACTCCTTAAGCCCTAATTTTGTCTCTGATTACGATTTGGAGGTAGAAGCTACTTAATTTAATTTGCTTGGTTTTATTAACCATTAGCGTTTTGTTACGTTGTTGATTTGATGCAGTTTTTTAATCTCCGTTTACTCTTATCAGTACAATTATTTAAATAGACCCCTCAATTATATAACTTTTGATTTTTTCATTAAATAATAATAGCTACTTAAGTTGAAATTTTTGTTTACGATAATAGCTCTATTAACTATTTAATCCAATTCTTATAGTTGTATTTGCTGAAGAGTTATTAAAACTATTAAATTTAACAAATTTTCTATATTAGTAAAATTTCAAATTAATTAATTTAAAATATACGTTTAGCCAAATTCAATATTTTAAATAAATGTTGAGATTTTAAATGGTAGCAGTAGTGTTCATGAAGTAGCAACTACTATAATTGCTTCAGGTGATGGAACATATGCTATGAAGAAAATCCTTATCCAGAGTCCAGAGCAATTAGAGTTGGTGAAGGAGGAGATTCATGTTTCATCTCTGTTTAATCATCCTAATTTGCTCCCTCTTCTTGACCATTCAATTATTGCAGTTAAGGTAATCACTCCGCATTTTTCGCCTTCAAACATTTTATGTTCTATGATCATCAAAAAGTGTTATTGTTACACAATCATATAGTAAAGGGGAAAATAAAAATGCATTAATATGTTTTTTTTTAATACATTTAGAAAACTCGATCTTTGTTACCCAGCTTTATGGGCAACTGGATTTTACTTGTATAATTTTGATAGATTCATTATTTTCAATTTACGACAATCTTAGGGCCAACAAGGAGGATCATGGAACTATGAAGCATACGTGCTATTCCCAGTTTATTTGGATGGAACAATGTTGGACAATGCTATAGCTATGCATTCAAGAGATGAATTCTTTCCCACATACACTGTTTTGCAAATATTTCGCCAGGTGAGTCAATTCAACCAGAATCTAGTACTTTGGTACATAAAGTTGTCGGAAATTGTAGTTTTCGACCTGATAATTGGATGCAGTAAGTTGAATTATATCAAAGAGTTAATGAGATTTGTCGAACTTAATGCTGTATCTATAGCTACATCAGTAAATGTGGATGTAGCATATAGTGTTCTTCAATTGACCGCGATTCAACCAGAATCTAGTAGTTTGGTACATGAGTTGTTGGACATTATAGTAGCTTGGAACCAGAATCTAATAGCAATAAGTTGAATTATATCCTCGACTACACGAGATTCGTCAAACTTAATGCCGTATCTGGCTGCATCATTGAATGAAGATGTAGCGTACAGCATTCTTCATCGATAGCCATTCAACCAGAATCTAGTAGTTTGGTTCGTAAGTTGTTGGACATCGTAGTTTTCGAGCGTATAATCAGACGCAGTAAGCTTAATTAGATACTCAAGTACACAAGATTCATCAAACTTACTGCTGTATCCAGCTACATCAGTAAATGTAGTAGTGTACAAGTGTTCTTCATCGAGAGCCACTTTGAAGTTTGAAACTATTTGCATTGTATGACAACTTCAAGCTTGTTTCCTTAGCTCTACAATTGTGGGTTTCTCTTTCTACTGTTGTTTCATAAACAGTTTTACGCATGAACGACCAATAAACATCTCTTAACACGGTTTATACCACAAACAGCTTTGCTCAGGACTGAAGCATATGCATAGTTTTGATCCTCCATATGCCCATAATGATGTGAAACCTGGTAATATCCTGATAACACATACAAAAGGACAACCACCTCTCGCTATCCTAACAGATTTTGGAAGCGCCCGGCCCGCAAGAAAGCAAATTCGTTCACGCTCCGAAGCATTAGAGTTGCAGGCAAGACCTTTCTCTTTATCTCTTCTAGTCTATGTTAGCTTACTCATCATCCCTCTCTCCCCATATTTTTGTGTTCTAAGATAATATGCTCTTACTTCATCTTATTTCATGAACTATGTCTATCTTTGCTTTTATTATATTTGGTCTGTTATTCTTCATTTGACTTACTGCGGTTAATGAAAATTCTCATAACATTATTTTGGGTATGTGAATGATTTGTCATGCTACTTCATGTCAAAAAAACAATGAATCGAGGGCCACAACTCATTCTTATATAGTAACGATCAATTCTATTTGAAGCTTTTTTTTTAAAAAAAAAAATCATTTTGTGTAGGAATGGGCTGCTGAGCATTGTTCTGCACCATTCCGAGCTCCCGAGTTGTGGGACTGCCCGAGCCACGCTGACATCGATGAGAGGACGGACATCTGGTCTCTCGGGTGTACTCTGTACACAATAATGTGAGAATCTCGCCGGCAATCTTTGCACTTTACGAATTGCATAAGTTATCCTACATTCGATCGAAGATAACCGAACTCTCCCGATCCTTGCAGGTACGGCATGTCTCCATTCGAGTATGCAATCGGGGAATCCGGAGGAAGCTTACAATTGGCCATCTCAAATGGAGAGATAAAGTGGCCCGTCGGCCCCGAAACCCCATACCCCGACTCTCTTCGCCTGTTTATAATCTGGATGCTTCAGCCGCAACCTGCGATGCGGCCTTACATCGAAGACGTCATCTTTCACCTCGACAAGCTCTTTGCAAAGTTATCAAATAAACCCTCACATCTAGTCTCCTCTCCAACTGTACCATTGTAAATTATGCTGTACATTTCTTTGTACAAAGTGTGTTTTCTTCAGGTTTTTAGGGTGGGGTTCTGCTTTGTTATTCTTAGATATAGTATACTTATTTTATGGTGTACAGAGTGCTTAGTGAAATGTAAATAGTTTAAGTTTATAGTCCATGTATTGAGCAAATATGAGATGTGTTAAAATGTTCTTGGTAATAATGATGTATGTATTATGTGATCCCATTTCGAAATTTCGATTTGAATTAGGAAATCTCTTACATTTTAATTGGAGTATTTTTGTGTGTGTGTGTGCGTTTTTTTTTTTAACTTGCATGTTCTTTTTGAGGGTTCAATAGTTCTCAAATCACAAGGGTTTAATTTTGGAAATTTATATGTGCTTTTATCAAAGGATTCCACATCCATGCATCTATTAAACATGAAAGAGATTGCAATTAAAACAACGAAATAATTACAGAAAAAGGAGCTAAAACCCACAAAATCCACCTCAAATCTCCCCAATTCAACAGCTACCCAACTACCAATTCCACGCAAACCCCGCAATTTTCCCCTAATTCAAACTCACCCGAGCATCAAAATCACCACGAAAAGCAAGGATTAGAAGTTGGAAAGGAAACACCTTTGCACAACGTCGCAGATGATGAATCGATGATGACGATGATGAATTGATGACGACGACGACGACGACGATTTAGGAGATGGATTTGGCGTTGTGGATGAAAGCGGCGGCGCAGAGGATGGAGGCGATTAGGGTAAAGAAGCCCAAAAACAGCATCAAGGAGATCCCCGCCACTGTGAGATCCATCGCCATTTGGAGCAGGTGGAAACAGTACCCCATCATCCTCCTCCTCCTCCTCCTCCTCCTCCTCCTCTCTCTCTCTCTCTCTCTCTCTCTCTCTCTCTCTGTGGAAGAGCTTGTATACAGAGAAGTGGAGAGGTGGAGCCCAATGGTGCAGTTTTGGGGACAGAGATGATGTGGGATTTATTTGTCATTGTAAACTTGCACTTGGACCCCCGGTTTCTACCCGTAATCTCATTTGGATCCTGATTCTTTTTTATTTTTACAGTTAGATCCCTAGTGTTTCTTTGCTTGTTAATTCAAGGCAAGTAGGTTTTTACACTCCCATCGGATGCAGAAAAAAAAAAAAGAAGCAAAAAAAATTACTTACTCTTGTTTGAATTAAAAATTGAAGTAAAAAAGCAAAAGAAGAAACAAAAATACATATAACTTCTCATAAAAAAAAAATCGATCACAAAAGATGTAATATAGGTAGAATCACAGAAACGATCTTACAAAATTAGCGATTATAATACATTAGAATTAACAACTTATAGTGAGGATCTATCTTTCCCTCTCTTCTGAATCTGATTCAAATTCCAAATTCACTGTAGAGAATCAGAGCAGGTGCCAAAAAAACACATCATGACATTCTTTGTACAAGAAGCAGCAGTAAACATCTCACAGCTTGTTTAGCACATACTACATAAATAAAACACACAACATCATACAATCTTCTGAATACATGCATACATATATATATATATGTTACAAGATCATACTTCCTGAGAACTCAGGCATCTTCTTCAGATGCCGCAGAACGTTCTCGGCCGCCTGCTTCGTGCTTCCGTCCCCTCTATGGAAGGCTGTCAGCAGTGCAGACGGCAGCACTCTGTCGCTCGATATGTCTCTAAACGATCTGTCGTCGCCGTTCGCCAGGAACTTCTCAATAACCCAGAATGACTTCTGCCACACCCTCTGTTCTTTGTGCTCCCTTAGTATCCTCAGCACGTGCCGCACTCCGTCCACCTCGCTTAGTATCCCCACACTCTTCTCCACGTCCACCCTCTCATCTAGTAGTGTGGAAAGAGCCGACAGCGCCGCCTCCACCACCTTAGGATTTTCGTGTTCGAGGCAACCGAGAAGCCTCTCCACGGCTCTCGAATCCAATAAGCAGAAGGTGGCAGACGCGGAGCAAACGCCTTTGTGGACCGGACAGAGCTGGATTCTTTGGCCCTTCGCATCCTCCTTCTTCGTGCGCAGGCTGAAGGACTTTGGCAGGAAGCTCTTCTTCTTCTGCCGCGTCGCGTCTGGTTGTTTCGAGAGGCTGATGGACTCCGACGACAGGTTCGCGAGCCCGACTGCCGCGAGCCGTTGCACCTCGTCGCTCCCTGATGTTCGCACCAGCAGTTCGACGAACACCGAGGTTAAATTCTGCTCCATAGCCATTTGAAGTATATCCGCGTCGTAGAGAGTAGCGGTGAACCTCACTAAGATGCCAACCAGGCCCTCGACGTAGAGCTTCGCGTATCTGCTTGTTCTCGTTTCGCCTCTCTGTATTACTTGTATCCTGTCGAGTATTATCGGTACCGCGCCTTGCTCTAGAAGGGCTAGATTGAGTGTTACGTTCCGGTGGGGCAGCTTTGCTAACAGATTCGCTGACACTGCGTGTTTTTCGGTTGTCGAATTGTGGTCGAAGTTCTTGATCAGGCTCTCTGGCTGCCCTCTGGTCTTGCATAGCCCATCTGCGATCGTGTGGCCGCTGTGGGACGACAGTGTGATCAGCAGCTTCGCTGCGACGACCGTGAGCTCCTCCGACGGTGCGTTTAAGAACTCGACGACTGTACAGATCACTTCTGTTTCTCTCGTCACCGACACGATGGTCGATAAAGCTTTAGGGAGTTTCGATAGAGAGAGCAACATCTTGACGAGGTTCGTGTTGAGTTCGTCGGGCACGGAACATTTCAGCATGTGGGTGATGTTGTATATGGAGTAATGGGAGGTGATGGTGTGGCCATGCTTGTTGATTTGGAGGCTCTCGAGGTCGACGTTGGATTCGAGTATGTTGGCTAGGATCGCGGCGGCTTCGTCTTTAGACTCCATCGGCTCGTTGTGGATTTTTCGCGTGAACATCTCCTCGATCATGATCGGCACCACGCCAGCTTCCACGAGAGCTTTGCTGTTCGCGTGGTAGGAGGAGATCTGGACCAGGGCGCCGAATGCTGCTTTTCGGACCATGCTGTTTCCACTTTGGACCATTTTGATCAGGGTTTCGGAGGCGTTCTCTGCGACGCTTATCTTCATGTCCTGCTCTAGCGCAAGCTCACCGAGGTAGCTTACCATCTCCATCTGGGTGTCTTCGGTGCCTGTGTTTTTATTCACGAAAAGAAGTTGTTGTTGGTCTACATTTTGAATGCCTTTTTTGTAGACGAAAAAAGTATCATCAGAATGTTAGAATCGCTGATAAGTTACCTTCAACAAGATTGTTCAAAAGGGGATCTAAGAAGCCATTTTCCGCCATGCGCTTGATATTTATCGGACATCTCTCCAGATTCTTTAGAATTTCTCCTGATTTCTCTGATGCAAATGGATCGGCAGACTCGTTGAATTTCATCGTTATGAGAATCAGTATGCCTCCGACGACAGATCCAATCTTTTCCAGAAGTAGGTCAGATTTGGAAAGCTCTAGCAGGAACGAAAGAGCCGCGTGCTTTTCTGAAGTATTGATTCTTGACAGCATTTTGATTGCCCTGGATATTGCTCTAGTTTTCCCAATTATTACCTGCACAAAACAAAGCCATTTATGAGAAGATTACAGTAGCTGATTTTGAAGTTTTTGAAGTATCAAAACGCGCGACAGAACTGTGTTCTTCTGTCTGAAACTTCATTTTCTGTCAAAATCGCCGCTTTTTCGGATATCATCTACACCTTAACAAAACTTCCTTTGTTATGGAATGGCCTGTTATCATTTAACATGATGGCATACCAAGATGCTAAACTTCGACCGAAAAAAAAAAAAAAAATTGCGCCAAAAACCCAGATTCGAAATTGTAATAGGAGCATATGAGAAATTTCGAACCTTTCCTTCTTCGTTCTCGACCAACAAGCACAAAAGCTCCAGCGCTTCCAACCGTAGTACCGCGTCGTCATTCTCCAGGTACCTGGTGAGCAGTTTTGTAATTCCGATACCATGCATTTTCTCCCTGTTGCTTCTTTTCTTTTCACTGAGGAATTTGAGGTCTCGAATCGCGTCAAGCACCATGGCCTCTGATGTCGCTAACGATAGAGCGGTGCGGGCGACTCTGATTCTGGTTGCTTCGTTTCGCTCAATCCATTCCAGTATTGTGCTTTTAATTGCTAAGTTAGTGTTTAGAGCTGTACTTTGTAGCTTTGTCTTTGTGGCTGGACAAGTAATGCCTTCGGAATCGTCTTTAGTTTTCTCAAACCATTCAGCAATAGCTTTTCTTTCGTACGTCACACCGCTTTCTATCGTTACTGGATCATCCATGATTTTCTTCGTTATCGGGCAAAAAAATGTTTCATACAAAGGTTCGACGTATTCCGCCAATTGAGCTAATTGTGGGAGCGTGTCGAGCTGTCCGCTTCCGCTTTCTTGTTCGCCGCTGTAATACACCCCTTTAAGGAAATCTATCAGACGCGGCTCCTCTCCGCTCTTCGAACTGAGCTTGCGAGACACCAAATTCGAATTTTGAACTGAAACTGTTCCGTCTTCCTGCGATTCTCTTATCTCCGCATATCGATTCTCCTGCCGAGTTCCGTTCGCTTGCAATCTAGCCTCTCGCATCTCTTTCGAGAGAGACCTGATTGCGATTTCCGCGTATGCGCAGTTGCGAAATGTCGAAGCTGGAATTTTGCTGAGGCTTTCTCCGATGTTTCTGATCACTTCTTCCAGCTGTTGAATGATGCCTTTGAGCTCGCCATCCGCTATTGATTGTGCTCCGCTGCTGCACTTCGCAACGAGTTCCTTCGCCAGACTGACGTTTGCATTTAGGGACTTTAGAATCTCCGTCGCGTTTTCTGGGGAGTTTCGCAGCTCCATTATGGCCGGAGACGTGCGGTGAAGGTACGATCCCAATTCCATGAAGGTCTCTTGTTCTGTATCCACATCAACTACCGACGACATAACGTCGGAGATAGAAACTAGCAATGAATCACTGAGAATTTTCTTTTGAACCTTAATTTTAGTCCGCTGAAAAGAAAAGCATAAAAGAGTAATTTCAATTTACGAATTTGGATAATCGCTGTACATCGATGAATATATTGCAAGATTTTGGATCCTAAATAAAAATTGATAGCCAAAATAAATTGGATAATCATTTTTGCTCGATTGATTTGTTGAGACGCCGAGATCAGGATGCTAAACTTGGTAAGTCTTATTATACATTGACTTATGTTATATGACTTGTTTCCTTGCTTCATACTCCGAATCCACGCCTATTAGAACAACTGCAAAGTATTAATCATACACGACGAAATAAAGATCGGGTTTTGCGCACAGAGTCTGATAAATTTCAGAATTGCTGCTGCTTCTGTTCTGAGATATGCGATACACAGAATCTGAATATCGCGTCAGATTCATATTTGTTACTATATACCTGACAAAATCAGAAAATATATGAAGATATTAGAAGGCGAGAATGGAAGGCGAGAGCACCTACCGACATCCAATTTCGAAGGCCTCAGCAGGATTGAGAGGTGCTCTCTCTCTCTCTCTGTTCCCCCCCTCTGAAGAAAATGCAAGATCTCTTTCCCATATCATACTCTGGTTCCTTCTGAAGACTAATTTTAGATGTGACAGTTCCTATGACACAGTCAAATGATTTCTATTGCTTACTCATTCAACAACATCAACATCTTGATATGACTTGTTAGTTAAAATACTTGGCTAAATACTGGAGTATGCATGGGTAAAGAAAGGGTTATTGACTTTTACTTACTTATCTGATGTGGCATGTTATTCACTTCTTGTTTCCTAGTAGACTATGATGAACCCAGAGAATACAACTTTATTACACATAATTGTGTGATTATATATGTAAAGCTCTTGCAAGGTCAAAAGGTCTTCTACAAGCAAATTTTTTGTTAATTCAGAGAATTATCGATTGCAGTTGTTGTCGATAAACGAAGAGGAACTCACCCATCAATCAGAATCGGAGAACTGCACCACCACCACGCTCTTGTTATGCTCGAGCTGTTCCTAAGAACTGTTCTAAGAAGTGCTTTATCGATGTATATCTATATCGTGCTCGCAACATCTGTATATAAGAAGTCATTAGGATCTCACTCTCATAAGCCTAATACCAACTCATCACCTAACCTAGCTGAGGTTGGCGATAGCTAGTAATATAATGATCCACAACAAGTCACCATCATCATGCAACGCATAGCACTACTAACACATAACTAAATTGAAGGATTTGGAACAACTCATATACATCAATGACTCATTCAAAAGGCGAAGATGTCGAATCAAGTTGTGTTTTGTATTCTTTTCTTTTCTTTTCTTTTCTTTTTGGTTGATCAACCTCCAAGAAGAGAGAAAGAGTCAAAATGTACTCATTAAATATTCCTTTTTTATATATATGTTAGCAATAGTTTTCTGAAAGTAGGTGTAATCAATCTTTTGGTGGTTGATAGTAAGATTGTTAGTAGTAGCATTAACAGTATGCTTGTTATGGTTGAACCAACGGTTAAGCCGAGCATCAGCTGGGGCCGATACCGATGGAATGGGTCGGTTAGGTTAGGTTAAGATTGGTCGAGTTTGATGTCGGTTAAACTGCGTCAAGTTTAGTAGGTTTTGTTTAGGTATGGTTTATGTCGAGTCGTGTCGGTTTGGATTGGATTGTTAAGTTCAGGTCTGGTTTGGTCGATTCGGCCTTGGATTGGGCCAAAATGAATTGGCCCTTTCTCGACGAAAAGCCCGTGGGCAGTAAAAATCACGCTACCACCAATCACTGTAGAAGGCCCAATCCATATAAGTTTTGGTTAGTATAGAAGTTTGGAGTGCGCGGTTCAAACTAAGCAAAAAAATTATGGGGACCATTTCTGTGGTGATATCGTGAAAAATTTATTCATCACATACAGCGGTCGAATCTTAAAATAGTGACGGACAATGAATCTGATGTTCTCATCATGACGATGGTGGCCGTAAAATTTTTGTTTGTTCAAACTTTTGTCCTAACTAGACATTTTGTATTCACTTTTGTTAGAACTAAAATCAAGAAGATCTAATTCGTCGGATGCGAAAATACCAAAAGAGATCCACGAAAGAGAAGAAAAAAATAAAGCACACAATATTTACGTGGTTCGGCCAACGGCCTACGTCCACGGGCGAAGATGGAGCAGAAATCTTCATTAGAATTAAAGTGGCGTACAAAATATGTCTCTCTCACAAAACCCTAATCCCAAAAATACACCCATATTCTCTCTCTCATCTTTTGCACTAAATCAATAGCAGAAAGGGTATATTTATAATAGTGGCTAAATCCTAATACGATTAAGAATACAAACCCACTGAGATTAGGAATATCTCAATAAAATTATGCATAATCTAAACTTAATTTAATGGAATAATTAAAACAGAATTGAATTAAAAGACCATGCAGTACTAGAATTCGAGACATATTTAACAACTTTTTACAACATTTTCTTTTTCTATTTTGTAGTGAAAGTCGAAGCTTCGCATTAACACTCTACGTACTTTTAAGCAGCCGCTAATCGTCAGTTTCATCAAATCTGATCAAGTTCAGTCGGTAAGTATTGACTAGACACAATGAATCTCTCAATTAATTCATGGTAACATCATTCCGAGATGGTTTGAAAGATCACTTAACGAGACAACTTACTGAAGTACTTTATCAAGATTAAGAAAAAAAGTACTGTGTGTTTTTTTTGACCACTTTATTATTATTATTATTATTATTATTATTTTCTTTTGCTAGTCTAAACTTATGCTGCAGTCAAATCTGAAAGGGAATCTGCGGGGTTGCGAAGGTGTCCTCCTTTCAGTCGTCTTCTCTGTTTTTCATGCATCTGTACGGAATGTTACTCGCTTCTTCTCATTACCTACTTCAAAATTGAACAAGTGTGAACTCCAATCAACTCACTCTATACAATAGAAGCATGAGAGATCTAGAGAGTGTGTGTGTTTATGTGTGTGTGTGTTTGTGTAATTATAAATAATTGAGCTTAGGAGATTGTGGTTTAATAATTAATAAGGGGTACATTCCTTTTGAGGCAAAAGATCACATGCAGTGTACTCACATTTGCCCCTGTTGAAATTCTCCATGAACAACTCTTTGTGAACTTTGAGCTAATGTTTAGTATATTCAATTATGAGTCTTTTTTTTCTTTTTGTTTTAGCCAATGCTTTAATTTAGCTTTGATTTGATTTCAATATCTCTCTCTATATTACAGAGACAAAAAAATCAAATTATGATTAGATACAATTTTATGTGCCTTTATGTGAATATTAAAAATAAAGAGCTCAGGTAATTAATATCAATTCCTATTTTTTGTGGTGATTACACACAAGCTTAGGTGGTGTTTGGTTCTTCCACAAATTGTGGAAAATTATTTTATGGGAGAAAACTTTTTCATGAAAAAAAATATTTTCTATAGTTTTTATTTTTTGGATAAAAAAAATCAAAAACTAGAAGAAGACTTTTACATAAAATCTGAAAAAAAAAATCAGAAAAAATGAATGAAAAATATTTTTTCAGCTTGTAAATTATTTTCTAGGATATTTCATCGATAAAACAAAACACCCCTTTAGTCCTCAACCTATAGTAAATAAGTGTTTTTGCGTAAAAAAAATTTCTTGCTATTTAATCTTTTATTTTGTAAGTTGATTATACTGTTCCTTAAAAGATTATAAATTGGTAATAAATGGAAGAAGCAAATAATATTATTCAACAAATACTCATTTATTTACACTTTTATGGAAGTAGTAACAATGTAACTGTGCATTATCATACACTTCACATTTGGAGCCTGTGTTACGGTACGTCCCGAATTGTACGGTACCGCTTCCCCAAGATACGTTACGAAATACACGAATGCTATTTATTTTTTTGGGTATAAAAATATGCACACAAATGCAACGCAATTTGGAAACTCGTGTAATTTATCTTGCGTTTGAATTTAAATTATTTGTTATAATTTTAAAAAAAAAATTGAAATCTCAAGTACAGTATTAGACAAAAATGTTCAAATTTGGACCAAAAAAAACCTTGGCTCGATTTACTAAGTAGAATGAAAAAAATTATTGCATGCACCTGGTGCATGAATACATCTCGTACATACTATAATTAAGAAGCTGAAAAATCTAATTCGTTAAATATATATAATCTAATTCATTATGCATGTACAAGGACACCCAAGAGAATTACTTATCAAAATCATAAATTAAATAATGTCGCTTTTTGTACAAATAATTTTTGAGACTACTAAACATCCAGCTAATAAGAACATAATTTAAATGCTTTGTAGTTTGTAAAATATTTAATTTTACTACCCTATTTAGGCACAAATTCTTAAGATGAAGCAAATAAAAAAAAAGTCGTGAGACAGTAAAGTAAAACTTTACTATTTTGGTGAGTGAAAATATGTTAAACCACTCAGAATGACATATAATAATTATTAAATATAAAAGGTAGTGAATGAGGTGTACGGGTACACCAGGTCCACCGAATTTTTGTACAAAGCATGGAGACCAAACCAACTTTTTTTGTGAACCGAACACGCTTTTCAAAGGACACCCACTGGTAAAAACTTGGAGTCCACACCCTCGTGTTCTAAAACACCCCACTCCTCTAAAATAATAATATATAAATAAAAATAAAAACAAGGACAAAAAAAAGGATATATATATATATATATATATATATATATATATATATATCCCCTTCCTAAACCCTAAGCATGTGGTCCTTAAATTAATTAGTGTTCTTAATTAATTACTCAAATTTAATATTGCTAATGATAGGATGTGTTGGTAATTACTATGAGCCACCCCATGTTCAATAAGCATGCACTTAATTTGATGGAGCACTAAAGATTAAGTAGAGGGAAAATTGGGGGTTAATATGATAAATCCAGTTAACCTTATTAATTTGCTATTTGATGGATGGTGAAAATATCTAATTTGTTGTGATTGGAAACATATATCTTTTGTGGATTCCAAATGAAAAGACGAAATATTCAAAGTTCTTTAGAACTATTATATATATATTCACATACATGCATAAATTTGCATGTAATATGTTACCACTTGATTTGGTGTATTTAAACTAAATATACTGTTCTAGTAGTTTAATATTTAAAAAAAGTTAATTGCTCTACATTAACATAGAAATTTTGCAATTGGTAGTTAATTTTATTTCAATAGCTATATATCAATTGTGACACAATTCTCTTCTCGTCTCCTTTTATAAATTTCTTTTTTTTTGGTGGGGGTGGTAACAAGTATTTGATATTTATAAGTTATAAGTTAGGAAGTGTTTGGTTCGCTGGAAAATATTTTAGAAAATAGTTTTTAGGTTGGAAAACAAAAACTATAGAAATTAAACTGGTTTAATTTTGCCATAGAAACATTTTTCTCGGAAAATAATTTTCACGATTTTTCAAGTAACCAAACACACAGTAGTGAATATTCTTCTACTTGTGATTTACTATAGAAATATGATCAAAATCACTTAGAGCAGTGATTTGACCTTATTTGAAATAAATGACACTACAACAGAGTTAGGTTATAGAAACACATGTTTAGAACACTTTTGTGTAAGTGTCCCATTTATGCCAAAACTTAAAAAAAATTATTAATACCTAAATATAAAGTCTAATCCAACCAAAAATAAAAAGTTACTCTACTCAACTCACCCCACCTAATTCATTCGGCCCGATTACAAACATAAATGAAAAATAAAAGAAAATTCGATTATCATTTTCCCTTCTCCCCTCACTCAATCAACTGAAATCCTAGATGAAGATCCCTTCCTATTGTCCTCCTCCGCCACCGCAGCCAACGAGTTAGAGTTCCGGCGGTTGCTAAATGCTTAAATAAATATTGGTAAATTAGCAGCACTCTTTTTAGGTTATAGCGACACTCTTTAACTGTCACTATATACCTAGCGATCCCACATGTAGCAATACTTTTTAAAAATGTCGGTAATTTAGCCAGCAGCACTTTTTTTGACATGTACCGACATTTAAAAGTGTCGCTATAGACCGTTTTTATTGTAGTGTAAAGAGTTAATAATTCCCTAGTCAAAAAGGAATGAGATCAATAACCAGGAATTGTCAAAGATTCCCCTCATAGAATTTATAAATATTATTTCATTAATTATCAAGAAAACATCCCTCTAATTCCAGTTGTCAGAATAACCCTATTACTTGCCTATAATTAGCATTGGTACACACACATGTACATAACCCTATTACTTGCCTATAATTAGCATCGGTACACACACACACACACACACACACACACCCCACTATATATAGCTATTACTACCATTCATAAATTTTTGATATCTCCAAATTAGTTGTAATTAGTGCATCTAATGCACCTAATTTATTCCCATACTAATTAATACTTAATTAAGGTACCACAATCTGTTCATGTATCATAGCCACATATATGTATACTACACAGCTTATCTCTTTACCAACAAAACCTGACATGAGATCACATTGTGATTATTTCAAAACTCTCGAGCGCGAAAATGCGAAGAAATAATCTGATTACTTCTTACAGTGGGCAGTTTAGTCCGCGACCGAAAGTCGAAAAACCTCGAATTCTAACCACTCGGGTACGATCGAGTCTTAATCGAATTTCGATAGCTTAGATAACCATAAACATATAAATTTCTATATGCACGTATTCCCAGGTGAGTGTTAATTAAACTAACTAACTCAATCGGAACTAAACCATCTGATAAATGTTTCCAATGAAAATTAAACCAGATTCAGGGAATCAAAGATTTTATGTTAGTAACGGTTTTGCATGCATTAACCACTGGTGTTAATTAAGGAAGTGTATGCCCTAGCTAGGCAAGTTGGGCTTTTGCTATTTTCAAGTCATCTTAATATATTTGCACTCACCTCAAGTAAGTGAAATTATTGCTTGCACCTTGTGCATGGCCTATAGCTCATTACTACTATTAGTAACTCGATGGGTCTAAATCATCGGCCGAAATGCTTATATTGCGGTGCACAGGTTGTACAGATGCACGAAATGCAAGCAAAAAATATATATAGTCTCTCCATGTTATTTATGAATATGAAGTGGCATGATCAAGATACTAATTAATTAAGCTAGATCCAACCAAAAAGATACATAAATAGGCACATTACATATATATATCATGGGGACTTGGGTCCAACTATAATTATAGTTTTAATTTAGGGTTAGCTTCCAAAACCCTAGATTGAGTTGGTGGGTTGGCAATTTTAACCTCACCCCCCCATGCTCGTTGCATGCATGGGGGTCGACAGGCACAGAACACACCAGTATCTTCCATTCCACGCCATGCTACTTTCACCACATATTAAATTTAAGGACTACTAGTCATTGATCATTTTTTTTTTTTTTTGTCTCTCTAAAAAAGCTTTTAACTTTGCTTTATGGTTCTAGCTGATCCAAGTACACAAAGTAAGACCAATACATAGAAAAGTGCATCCAAGAACTATTTAAAAATGGGAAACCAATTTGGACGGCCCCCTTTCAGAGGAGGAATTCTACACTGTCACACTTGCACCACGTCATCAATAACAAGTCAATCACATTTCTTCTTTTCAAACAAAAGTACAATAAAAATACTTTTTTACAATCATGATGGGACATATATTCTTAAAATGATTAATTTGATTGGTTTGTTACGCCACGTCACTAATATACCCGTTGCATTCTAGAATTTTTCCTTCCAGAGAGTGTTTAATTAATTTATTATATTATTGATGTGCTAGCTAACAGACTCATATGTTTATACTGTAATTAAATGCTCCATTTGATGGATGCTAATACATTAATAGTGAATAAAGACAATTTTTTTGAGGACTCGTAATATATATCCACAAAAGAGTGCCCTATAATGTTGTTGATATATGTATACATTGCAGTTTAAAGAAACATTTCGGACTATATGTATGAACCATTTAGATTCCTCTATTGTAAATAGTAACGCATTAATGATATATAAAGATAATATCATAGAGAACCCATAGCAAACTTTTAAAAATAATAATAAGAGATAGAGAAGAGAGAGAGAGAGAGAGGAGTGTTGTGGGAATCCTAGCTTTGACTTAACTATTGTTACTTTGTAATTAGCTTGGTTTGCCTCCTTTATAAAAGCCCACTTACCCCCCTCTCATTCCTCTCTTCTCTTTTTGTTGCATTTTGAGACCAAACACATCTAAAGGAGAGATAGAAAGGGTCATGGGTTGCATAAGACCATCATGTCTTCTTCTAGGGCTTTTGCTAGCCCATCATGGTGAGCTCCTTCTTCTTCTTCTTCTTCCTCTTCTTCTTTTCCTTCCACCATTTTCCTTTATACATAAAGCAAAATAAGAAAAAGGTTTTGCTGAGCCTTATATATAGTCTTTTCTAATTTGCAGTGGTTGGGATGGTAGCAAAAGATGACCAAAAGAACAGTGGCAACATGGTTGGTTTTATTATTCATAAAACTTGCACTCTTTTTCACAATTTATCTCTCTGAGTATTTTTCGCGTTTCACATTTATCGCTGGATGATACAGTAATTACATTCATGAAGGTTGATATATATATGCACCCAGTGGTCATTTGGCAAGTTTTGTCAGTATCAACCTAGTGAATGTAATATTATATCATGCGTCGCAGTATAGTAATGAAAGATGTGTATTTTACACTGTATTTTAGCCTAGTTTTTGTTTTCCCCCTTTTTCCTGATTCATTTTTTTGGTTAGCAGGAACTTCGCGACGCGATGAGGAGTAGTAGATGGCTGAGAGGGATTAGGAAGATGGGTGGAGGAAATCATGTATTGGAGGATGAAGAAGCTGTAGTGGGAGTGAACAAGGGCCCAACCAACACAGGTGCAAACCCTTCTGTTGGAAAATATGATGATCACAGTGGAGACAAGGGGGAGGAGTTGAACTTAGTGGGTCATGGGTTGAGTGGTAGAAAACTCCCTTCCAGGGTCAAATTGGTTGGTCTCATACCTTTCAGTTCTGATTACCATGCACCCAAGACTCATCCCCCAAAGAACAACTAAGTAAACTAAAAAGGCTACTTATGCCACTCACTCTCTCTTTCTCATAGACTCATAGGTTTAGTTTAGGTTCTTCTTCTTCTTCTTCTTCTTTTTTGTTTTGTTTTGTTAAGTTCCCTTTATCATGTCCTATAGGTGGTTCATTGTAAAATGACAGAACCCTATAGTGTATTTGTATGAATTGATCACTCTTATATAATATATGTTGAGAGGAATTGATATATCTGCATTAACCAAGGATCTTTGCAGATTTTTGTTATTGTTTTAGCATCATTTTAGCTTATTATGCTTCTATCTGAAACATAAGCTTTGAGGATTAGGATTTGATCATTTTTTTTTTATTTTACCTTTTATCTTATATAGCAAAGAGTATGTGCGTGTGTGTGATGTAGAAAGAGATATATACTTGGTTGTTGTTCAATTTGAATACTTGATTTTCTGAATGCAGGAAAGGCTAATAACTCTATTAAGAAGTCAGCGGATTCAGCGACTAAAGGAATGGATGCAAAGGTTTTATCTCTCTCTCTCTCTCTGTAACACTCACACTCACAAATAAACACGCAATAATATGACTATGTTAATCATTTACATGCTCCACAAGTTTTGTTACAAATATTTTCCGAAAAAATATTGAACATCTAGTCAAAACATGAATGCAAATAGATCATTTTGACTAGCTTAATCAACAAGTTAATTAATCTACACATTACGAAAAAAAAAAGATTTCCATAAAAGTTTTTTGTTTACAAAGCAATTAAGACACTATATACTATAACTATAACTATGCTAATTAGTTATGCCAATTCTCAATTTGATACTAATTAGTTCTGATTATTTTCGCTTTATCTGATTCAGGGATTCAGAAGCAATTTTAGCACAAAATCTAAAGGGAGTTTCCATGTAGACCCTCCAAATGGATCACAAATTCCATTTCAGAGATTTGAACACCAGAAACAACTAGACCCAGTTACAGTGATGTTCAATATGCTCAACAAGGACTACCAAGCGAGGGCCCGTCATCGGCCACCGATCAACAACAATGTACCCGTAAAGCGATTCGGCAACAAACCCTAGATGTGTCCCCCAAAGAAAAAACAAAAGAAAAGTTTTGGTGAGAGAGGAACACCTCTCTCTAGCTTGTTCTAGATACTATCCTTTTTGCTTACAAATATTATAGGGCTATGTTAGAATATATATATATTTATATGTATTATAATGTTCTTTGTAGTCAAACAATAGGATAATCTTGCACAAAAAGGGTTGTGGAATAATGCATGGCTTTAAGCTAGTATAGCCCAATCATGGTTATGATGATCATCATACACTAAAAAGGGCAATTTTGGCAGTGATGAACTAGCTTGAGGCTTGTATTAGATATTCAGAACTAGCTAGTTATTCAAATGTTAAATATACTTTTAGATGTACCTGTGTAGAGTGTAAACTTCTCTTTAATTTGTTTTCCTGCATGTATGTATAGTTGTTCTCTGCATTGCATAAAAGATACACCAAGGTAAGGATAGTAGTAGGTTTGTGGCTTCTTAGAGCAATTTGTGTTTGTCTCCTTCTCATATGTATGTTTGAAATACATGTGCAAGATGCTATTCTTGTTTGTCTATGAAATGCTGTGAATTTCCTCTGGAACTTACACCCACATCTCAACCTGCAGTTGGATTAATTGGTTGTTAATCTCATTTCTGATCAAATCAAAATTATAGATAGCTTCCAATGCATTTACTCGATTTCGTGCGAGCTCGAGCTGTTAATGGTCCGGGAGTGGGCCACGACCCATTCTTCCCTCGACCTAATCCCGGAAACCTTATACTCCGATCGAGCTCCATGGTGATGTCCGATTTGTTCGACTTAATCTAACATTTTTACCAATCCACCTTAGCATAAGCAGTTTAGCTACTCCTTTGGTTGAGAGGCTAAGTTCCTGATCCCTGTCCCATAAAAAAAATAAAATAAAATAATTATAGTTCGAGCTCAATCACCAAGCTTCAGTCTAATAACAATTTACGCCATGAGATGTTTTGGTGTATCCTCTCTCTAATTAGACCCTCCAACTGAATAAAAAGGAGTTTGTCAATTAAAAGCACTAATCTATGTTTTAACAAAAATTGGGTTAGTCCTGCATCATCATCACCATCATCATCATCATACATATATATATATATATAATTTTATTTTTAAAAACTTGAAATACTCTAAATCAGTTTTAACTGTATGTATCGTTAATTTAAGCATTCTAAAGTTGAAAATGGGACTATAATACCATTGCTCTGGTATTATAGATAGTATAGGTGCCTAGCTCCCTCTCTCTCTCTCTCTACATATATATATATATATATATAGGCAATTATTATATATATAGAGAGAGAGAGAGTAGGTCTTGTGTATTATTAGGAGCATGAAGGCATACACTAGTGATTTAACCATCTAAATCTAATGGTTGCTGTTAAGTTTAACCAAGAGGTTACAACCCACCCTCAAAACACATATCATCTAAAGCTGCAAATTCAACCCATTCTCTCATCATTTTACGAATTCGTCTAATAGTCGCTAAAGCATCGAAAAATTAATTCCTAAAAATCATATTATTTTTTTCTCATCAAATTATCCACCAATAAGCCGCCAGACTAGCCAGGTAGAAAAAGTAAAGCGGAAAAAAAAAAACATATGTATGTATAAGACACTACATATCCCGGATATGTGAACGAAGGTTTGCCGTACGATATAATACCAAGCCATTTCGGGCAAAAGGAAACGAAACAGCCCAAAAAAAGGCTTATCAAATGTGGATGTTGGGCTTGGACGAGGCCCACTTCCATCCACAACCGGCCCAATAAAGGATTGGACTCGTCCGGCCCGCGTTTTCTTCGCAGGCTGCGTAAATCGGTGAGCTCACCCACCCCCTCTTCGAATCTTTGTCCATTTCGTAGCGCGATTTTAAATTATTCTTCGAGTATAGAAATGGGGTGAATTCGCTTACACTCACCGAGTAGTGACCACACCGCACTCCGCGGCCACGACCGCATAATAGTTTGTATGCGGATTTTTAGCCTTTTGCGAAAAAGAGTTGGTTTTTTTTTTTTTTTTTTTTTTGAAAGATAGGTAGCACGCTATCTGCTTCGTTTATTTCATTTAAAAATAAACTTAGCTGGAAATGTGAATCAACTAGAATTCGAACTTGGATTTCGAGTACCAACCAATAAATTCTTTGCCACTTGCTATGTTTTTTCTCTTTTGTTAATTATGTATCTAACCGTTGTACGTAGTATTATAGCGTATCTACGTAATTTATAGCAAATTTATCTTTATTGTGCGTAATCAGTTGTAGATTACAGGAGGAGAATTTACTTTATTTTAAAAATTAAAATAAAGAAAGAAATACACAAATGAGTGGCTATACCTTTTTTATTAACAAATAATTAGCGCTCGATCTAACCTAGTTACGACAAATGCATTAAATTCTTTTCTTACAGATAAAAACAAAATCCATTGATTCAACGACCATCGACGAGGTACAGTATTTCCACACGGCTATAAATTAGGATTTAGATATATCACATGTATTTTACGTGCGAAACAAATTATATGCCGAATAAATCAAAAGGAGAGACAATCGTTTTTAGCTGTTAAAATTAATAGCTTCATTAGTCATTAGCCACAAGTATATGTATATCTAATTCCACCCCTGATTTCCTAATCTTCCCTTGGTCCACTTAATCTAACATTTTTACCAATCCACCTTCGCATAAGTAGTTTAAGTACTCCTTCGGTTGAGAATCTAAGCTCCAGATTTGAAGTTTTCGGGGTTTCTGGAGTTTGGAAAGCCTATGACCCTTGTCCCGTGAAAAATTTTAAAATAAAATAAAATAATTATAGTTCCATCTCAATCACCAAGCTACAATGTAATAACAAGTTACGCCATAAGATGGTTTGGCGTATCCTTTCTCTAATTAGCACCAACCTATGCATGTTTTAACAAAAATTGGATAACTCCTTAATTATATATAATATATATATAAAGGAACTTTGAATATAAAACGGAAATATCACACGGAAAGAACCAAACCAAGTCTAAACCAATTTAACTATAAAAATGCACCAAAAACAAACACCAGTAATATGGATGGTCACGGCAATAACAGATGACACAGAGGCGAGAAAAAAGAAAGGAAGAAAAAAAAAAAAAAAAGATTGAGAAATCAAAGTGCTCTACGAAAAGGAGAACATCGAACAGCATTTTGAATTCATTGAAATAATGAACAAATATACGACTATACAATAGAAAGCAGGATTACTGAAGCGGTGAGATGTGCGCCGTCACAAATATAAGTGTTGGGGGCAAAGAAGAGGCTATTCTATCAAGTGACACCTTTTCCAAATTCGAGAACATGTTGTTACCTAGTGCATGCGTCGGCCATTTTACTTCGAGTCCTTATGTTTTTTGTTCTCTTCGTCACTTTCCAGGCCCTGCAAAACAAAAACAGGATTATCATCATTGTTACGAAGTATTGCATGATTAAAATGATATCTTTGTGCGAAACTGAGTATGAATCCAGTTTCTCAATGGATCCAGAATGTAGGTGTAATTATGACATTTAGGGCGTCGCAATTGAGAATCACTATAGTACAGCTATATCAATCAATGCTTGGGCAATCCCTATGCTATATATGGACTATGTGTTGTAATAATAATTCCCATCTAAAATTGTTTCGGCAGAATCACTCCTCTAGTCCTCAACTCTTGCTAAACTCAAGCAAACTGATTGATGTCCGATTTAGTCTGCGTTCTTAATCTAAAATTATTCAAGCAATGGCCTCTTGAATAGCAACAAAAGTCAAGCAAACAAACAAGTTGAAATTGATACAGCTGATAACATCTGTCAAATCAACCAACACTAATCTAATATCAAACCTAATATTCAATCAAGTTCGTTCATCATCCCTACATATAAATTCAAAATCAGGTTGAGATCCAGTCATGAACCCAAAAGCAGGCTCAGATATAGATGGAATATGCTCAACAATATACCTATTTTCTGAGGCAGAAAAAGAGAACATGAGGTGATTATATCAGAAGCTAACATGGCTAGCTAAAATTGTGACAATAAAGAAAAGTCTAAATTCGAAAGCATCTCATGAATAGTCCTATTTAATCAGAACCAAAATAAACAATACTTTCAGCCCAAAAAATAAAAATTGACTTCAATGTCCTGACAATCGACCTTTTTCTCCCCAAAAACCTAACTCAAAGGACGGACAAACTGGGCATTCAGCCCAAAAAATAAAAACTGTGGACTTCAGTGTCCTGATAATCAACCTTTTTCTCCCCAAAAACCTAACTCAAAGGACGGAAAAACTGGTCATTCAGCCCAAAAAATAAAAATTGTGGACTTCAATGTCCGGATAATCAACCTTTTTCTCCCCAAAAACCTAACTCAAAGGCCGGACAAACTGTCAGCCGTTATAATCTTCATATGTTTAGACAAAGAAGAAAAAAAGATAAAAGAAGGGCACCTAATAAGCATAGGTACAAAACGAGAAACTTACCGAGGTGCTGTCAATCTTATCAAAATCGTCATCAAAATTATCCTCAGCATCATCATGAACATCTGAAAAAAGCAGATTATTTAAACTGAATTAACAAAAAAAAAAAAAAGAATTCTTTGCTCCTCTCAAAAATATTTACATTTATCTTTGGAACATGGAAAGCTCACATTTCATTATCAAGGAAGAAAAACATGTATATGAAAGGAAATTGCTACCTGGACCCTCATCATCACTTCCAAGATCTCCAAGAAGAAAGATATCCAAATCGTGCTCTGCGTTTGATGAGGTCGAAGCCTTGCTTTGCAACTTTGTATCCTTCTCTGCCGTCTTAGTAGCTTGAGCACTCGTCAAAGTTTCCTTCACCCCATCATCTTTCTTTTGCTCTGATTTCATCTTTAACTCATCCATGTATTGTTTCTCATACCTAACCAATTGCAAAGAATACAAGTTAAAAGTGTTAACTCGACATGCCCACAGATAAAACAGTAGGAATACAGGAGAAACTTACGGAGCCACATAGGTGTTCACTAGTATGAAGTATATCCGCCAGAATTTTCTCTCTTTCATGTAGCGCGGGCATAGCTCATATCTGAATTTTGATATTTCCTGAAACACAAAAATAATTTGTTCAGATACAGTCTCTTCAAAAACCAATCATTGAATGAAGTAATCCAAACCTCAAAGCACAACTATTGATAAGTTTCTCCAATTACAAAGTGGTGAGACAAATGCAGATGCAATAATGATCTAAAGAAGCAGGACAATGAAGGTAGGCGCATAAAAGTTACAATTTTGCCAATTGTGACTACAGAAATATGCCTGTTTGCTGTGACTACAGAAATATTTGGAAAGATGATTGCTCAAATGGTAGCAACGACATACAACTCCGACAAGGTTGAAACTTTATCTAGAACCGCGACTTCATGTAAACTATTTTTAATTTAGATCAGGAACGTCAAGTAAAATCCTATAAACATATATCTACATATTACCATGTTTAGTTTACATGAGAAACATCAAGTTCATAATATTGTCTATCAGCTTCAGGAACCAAGTTAAGCAAAACACTATTCAAAGTAAACAGAAAACTAGATAAAATCAACTAAAGGCTGATGATAAGACTAACCTTAACAGTTGAGAGAACAAGAGTAGCATGCCTCGCTTGCCATTCGCTAAGATCCTGCCGAACATTTGACACTGTAGGAACCTCAGATATTTCTGGTTCATCTACACATGAAAAGAACAGAACACTCCGCATTAAATTGGGCAAACAACATCAAATTCCAACGAGGAACAGGAAAATATTCCTAACAACTTCAATAACAATAGGAACGCAAGAGAACTCACTACATTACTAACACAATGAAATTAACAACTTCAAATGACACTAATCTATATACGCCATTTCTTCGATCCAAACACCACGGGAATCCAATCGTGAACCTAAAATCAAACAAAGAGAAGAGATCGATCGAAACCAAAACCTTCCATGGGGAAATCGCGGAAGGTGCTGATCGTGATCCCCTTCACGAACTCCCTGAGCTCCTCCGTGACCCCGAACCGCTTGAGCTCGTCATCGGCGGCGGGAGATCCGGATCCGGATCCAGCGGAGATGGACGGGATAGGGGGAATCGGGGGGATCGGGGGGATGGGGATATCAGAAGCTAGGGTTTTGATCTGCCCCGCGGCGCGGAGGGCCTCGTAGCGGAGGAGATCGGCCTTCTTCGTCGCCTCCGCCGCGATCTCCCGCGATTTCTTCGCCGTCTCGGAGACGAGCTCCTGCGAGAGGCGCGCGGCGCCCATGGTGAGCTCCTGCGACCGCTTCGCCGCCTCCATGGAGATCTCCTGCGACCGCTTCGCTGCCTCCCCCGCGAATACCCTAGCCCTCTCCCACAGATCCATTAGAGCCCCTTCTTCCTCTCTCGCCTCCTCCTCCTACGAGCTTCTTCTTCGTCTTCGTCTTCGTCGTCGTCGTCGTGAGAGAGAGAGAGAGAGAGAGAGAGAGAGAGAGAGAGAAATGGGATAATGGTACAAGGATTAGGCGTATAATAAACACGGGGAATTTTGACCTGCGAGGGTGACGGACTCCGAGGGAGCCGAGACGATTCCTCCTTACTCCGGGTGTATTGAAATTGATGCTCAGATCTGGGCCGTCCATTTTGACATGAGATATTATTGCCTGCGCCAGGTCTACGACGTTGATTGTAGGATGGACCGATCACCTCCACCCAAAAAAGTGTATTTTACATGGACCCGCTTCGCCACGTCACCCCCAAATCTCACAGTGTGGTCCAGGGATGAGTTGTGGACTAATTCACACAATGGTTGAACGATCCAGTAGAAATGGTATGTTAATGGGCCGAATTGGGCCGGGACTGGGGTGAGAATATAACCGGATCTGGCCCGGTTTTTCACCCGATGGGCTGTAAACAGGCCTAGGCCTATTATCAGCCCTATTAAACTTTATCACATAAAATAATAATAATAAATCATGTGATGTAGCATATTTTTATTTCGCCGCCATGGGTCGAGCCCAGCTACAACACAGCCCGGCCCTGGTCTGGAGAGATCATGTATGAATAAGAAGTGACGAGACTGGCATGAAAACGTTTACTTTTCAATAGTGTGTGTAAAATTTACAGCCACGTTGAGTGTATAAATAGCATTGCTCTAATCAACAAAAGATTCAGTACATTACCACCATAGAATTGCTCTCAGATCAACCGCATAAATCTCAACGTATTTACATTATAAAATGGCGACATCTCAAATTGTCCCTTGTTCCAAAGAAACTCAAATTTTACAGAAAAAAAAAAAGAAGAATAAAAGCCACATTTCTGCTTACATAACCCAGACAATTAACCTGCTGTGGAATAAATAAAGCAGGATAGTAGAGGCAGGAAATTAAAACTGAGGTTTCAGAACCAGGTTCGAAAATTTGGATGATAAATAATGGAACAAGCTATTCAGAATCTACAGCAGAAGAGTCCCACTCTCCAGCCGTGGTGCTTCCGGAAGCGTCCCCGATCCGCCTTCGCCATTTTCACCGGGCTAGTGTTCCACTCGGTTTGGAGTCTGCGAAAAACGTAATACAATAAACATGTGATGTTACACAAAACATTATGGATTAGAGATCATTACCATAACAATGTTCAAATTTGGCCACAGTGCTCAAGCAACACTAGCTAGTCTACAAAATCGTCGGTTTTGTTTACGTACATGGGAAATGCAAAGGAGCGAGTACTCGTCGTGCTACTATCCGACCGATGAGAGATACTTCCAGAATACGGTATATGACCGGACGAAGCTTTTGGGCCAGATGAAATGATAGGTCCAGACATTATCATATCCCCGTCATAGTGATGAACAGAATTTCGAACTGAATTTGTCGCACCGTCGACTTTGGACCCGTCAACGGCAGGACCCTTTTCAGCGCGATTAAGTTGCTCACTATCTTTAGTAGTTCTTTCGCCCCCATCCATTCCACCTGTCTCTCTGGCCCTCGGATTAAAGTCGTCTATATCAACTCCATCATCATAGGAATTTGCTTCGACTGGCTCAAATAGTGTTGAGCCATTAGCAATATGCGCACTTGGCGCGCTACTTTGGCTGGACTCATTTTTATTTAAAAACACAGTAATGGTACCGGAACGATCTTCTAGCGAGCCCTTTGTGATTCCGTTAGTAGGACTCTCCTTGATTTTACTTGTTTGGTTGAGCGTAGCAGCTTCAGATGCGACAGATGTGACTGCGTAGTATTCCTTCACTGTATCCTGCGGTAAAAAAAATAAGCGAAGATTCGTATCACATGTATTGAAGAAGAAAACAAAAGCGCGAGTTTCCGTACTATAAACTGAGATACCTGCTCAACTGTTCTGCTGTTGAAAGATCGCTTACGATCGCTGCTGCTGAAGTTTAAACTGATAGGGCTCGATTTCTGGGGCTCTGAGGCACAATCATTGGCAGACAGTAAATCCTTTAAACTGATCTTCCCGCTACAGATATCACCTGTAATCTCTTCAGCTGCTTTTGGCTTGTCCCCACTGCTAAACGAATCGCTTAAAAAGTGTTCTGCACCGCTATTGCTATCCAAGGGTCCATTTACAGATCTCGATTCCATATCACCTGTAATTCCTGCTGCTGCACCGTCTGTAATTTCTTTCATAATATCACGATGATTTCCGTTCGCCGCAGAATGATCAAAGTTGGAATTGAGAGAATGCAACCCTTCGTCGACACATATGTCCTTGACAACTTCAGACGCACTGTTATCAAGAGAAACAACCATGTTCGACAACTCAGTCTCCACAGCAGCTTTTTCAATGGAAAAGCGTTTTTCTTCTACAACGAGTCCAGCTGTATTCCCATCAATCGGTTCCCCAAAGTCTTCCCATAGAGATTCAACTTTAAATATATCGATCGTCGACAGTTTGCCATCTGGTCTATCTACTTTGGAGGCAACATCACGAGTATCGTTTTGACGGTAGGGCTGTTCCCCATCTGCATGCAGGCATACGTATTCTTATATATAAATGATAAATAACGCATTAAGCGGGAAAAAGAAGAGTTCGAAGTGTTAAACGATGAGAATATGAAGGCACTGTAATGATACTGCAGAGAATTGGCCAAGTTACAACTCAACAAATATTTAAGAGCAAACAAATTGGGAACAAACCATGCAAAAACTGCAGGATCCTCAAACGACATATCTTGTATCGAAGTTGTTCTATGAAAATTTCCAAATTACAGAAGGCATTTGGACAACTTACTAGATGATACTTAAATTGGTTGTAAAATAACAGCAAAAAGAAAATCAGTCAAGTGCCTATAAATGAGATATAAAAAAAGAAGAAGAAAAAGAACAAGAAAAACATCCTATCAATTACCCAGTTTCATGGTTTGGATCCTAGCTCAATGCATGTTCAATCTGTAACGGTTTAATCGGGCAGTACAGAGCTTCAAGTTTCCTGCCATGTAAAAATCAAGTCGATTGTTAACTAATAGCGGCAATATGAAGCTACAACTGGAACACTATATTTTCTTTTTTTCGCCAATCTTAAATAGTATGATTCTAAAAACTATAGATCAATGTTCACCCTCAGTCTCCAATGTTATATAGTTAAATGAATTGAAACCAGCTTCAGAATCGGTGGAAATCGAATAAGGTGAGAAACGTAGTAATTTGTCAATAGCCGCCGCTACGCCACATTTACAAGAAGCGGAAATCGCTACCCTCGTTTACGTCTTTAGCCACTAAATTCCAGGTTTCTTTGTCACCCCAGATGGACAACCGAGTCATACAACATAAACACTTCTTATGTAATACGAAAAAGTTGGACTTTGTGCACCTACATACACCTACATATATTTGAAAAATAAGCACAGGAAAAACTAGAAAGAAATTTAGCAACTTAGACCAAAACACGAAGCCGCTCCGGAAAAAAATTCAACTAAAGATTATGAACAAGCACCTGCTATTTGAGGAATTCCGACTCGTGAAGAAAAGGAGAAAAGGGTTGCAAGTGTAAACTCTATTGGAACATTGAAGAAGGATCTATACATGATGGAAAAAGTTTGGCGGCATCACACATTGTTGCAGAGGTCATCAAGCAAGATTTTGAGAGCCCATCGGCACGGGCTATACCAATAAACTATCGACACGATACGACCTCCATGCAGAAGATTTTATAAGAATACATAATAAGTAATTTAGATATATCGACGCCAAAGAAGATAAACACTTCTACACCATAATGTGTCAATATAATCAGTATAGCTCAGTACGCGCTGTGTCATACCATACCAACATGTTCTCGACACGGCTCCATGTCACAACACTTAAATTCTTGTCATAGAGTCCATTGCAGAGAAAAGAGATTCAATCAAAACTACAGTTATGATGAAGTAAAAACATGTAACTTGTGGGCAAAATATAACATGAGAAAAGAAGGATAGAACCCCCATTTTTCCAATACACTAGAAAACAGAAAGGGAATCTAATGGTCATCATAGCACCAACCTAACAAAAATATACCAGTTTGGCATAAAGCTGGTATGTATGTGGTCCACAGCACAGAGAGAGAGAGAGAGAGAGAGAGAGAGAGAGAGAGAGAGAGAGAGAACAAGAAGGAAAGAGAAACTTCTAGGGCTATTGATGCATACCCACTTCTCAAGTCTCAACCTCTAATATGAATTAAACACCTAAAAAGAAAGGAGATGAGAAGAAAAAACCCAAAAATCTTTCTCCTTTTTCCATGGCCAAAATCCTCTTGGGTTACATTCCATCCATTAGAGACTCCAAAACACAAAAACCACCTAATGAAAACTAAAAAATAGAGATCATAAAAGGCTTAAAAAACCAATTTTTGAAACAAAAGCAAAGATGAATGAAAAGGAGGAGTGTACCAGAAATGAGTCACCTTTGAATCTCTCTCTCTCTCTCTCCCTCTCTCTCTCTCCCTGTGCTTCCAAAGAGACCAAAGACAAGAAGAGGAGCCCAATATATCTGCCAAAAAAACCCCAAACATAGAAGAAGCACCTGTTAATATTAAGAATTAACAGCATGGAACTCAAGGGAGGGGATTGAATAAAGTAATCAAAATCCTTGGATCTGTACTTGAACCTCAAAAAGGCCTCCTTTTTATGTTATTTTACTGCCATAGGCCTCTCCCAGTAGAATAAGACTATAGAGAGAGAGAGAGAGAGAGAGAGAGAGAGAATACTAGAAGAGGAGGTGGAGAGAGAGTGGGAATTGTTGAAGTCAAATGAGAGAGGGAATTAAAAATTTGGTTTTTGAAATTGAAAACACCACAAAAAAGGGCAACCCAATTGTTTGTTGGATGCATTAAATCACCACCATAGAGAAGGAAGGAATTCAATAAATGCTTATTTGGTGCGCCTCTGCTTCTGCTTTTGCATTCAGCAATAAATAATTTTAGTAAAGTACTTGGAGGATCAAATTTAAAATATGCTTCTACTGTAATAGAAATCGGAAGTAAGATTCTAAAATTAAAAAATGAAAATTTTTTACAAATACTATCCATTATAGTAAAGTCAACACGACCAACTTGCAATGGTAAAACACAAAATCTACAATTTTAAGATTCAAAAACAAAAGTTTCAATTTAAAGGTTCTATCTTTAATTAAAAGAAACCAGTAATACTTAACACTATATTTTTCTCAGATATACTTTTTGATAATTTTATCCAGCAGCACTGCATCTTACAAAAGTATCCAGCATCGAAAGAAACGTCTCACCAAAATATTTTTACAATTTTGGACGTGGTGGGGGAGCCACAATATAATATGCCTTAAAATGAGTTTTAAAAAATAAAAATAAAGAAAAAAAATGCTATCTAATTGGAAGGATAGAGAAAAACAAGCCCGAAATTCCGGCGGGAATTGTGATATATATAATTGTTTGATTTTGATGGCAAAAATAATAAAATATGAAACATTAACATTAATAAAAATAAATAAAGTAAATTTGGAGAATAACCTAACTTTCGAATTACACTTTGGACAAATATTTTGTAATAAAAAAACACTAAATGTGAATATTATCAGTGTCAGAATATATATAGATCATTCAAATGGCATGGGGAATTATAATTAATGTATGAATAATGAAAAAAATTATTTTTCAAACATGTTTTTTTTTTTTTCACCTGTAACAAGTGTAAAAGTGTATCATTAGTTCACATATCTAAGCTTAATCCATGCACGTAAACTTCATGAAATAAACCCCTCATGTGGGTCCTTAATCTTCGTAACCTATGCGAATTTTTTTGTAAAAATATATATATATATATTTTCTTCAAATCATGCACATAAATAATTCTATACAACAGATCAAATTATATATATATTGGTTAATTTATATATATATATATATAATTATATATATATATATATATATATATATATATATATATAATTAAGGTTAATGAATCATTAATTAAATGATATATAATCACTAAATGACGTGGACCCCACAAAGGAGACAAGACACGTTATTACGTGGCGAGTTGGAGAACAGCTGTCAGTGACAGGTGTCATCCTCGGAGGTGCTACACGTGGCGTGACTAGGACCCATCAGCCTGGAAAAACTTTAGAATGCATCTGAAATATTGCTGATGTGGCGTACGTAATCAATAGAATTATTTCCTGGATTGATATGTCCCATTATAATTAATAAAAAACATTTTTATTATATTCTTTTATTAAATAAAGAGATATGATCGGTATGTTACTGATAATATGGTGCAGGTGTGACAGTGTAAACTTTCTCATCACGATGAGGCAGAGGTGACGTAAGCGCGAGAATAAGGTGACAGTGAGGATTTTTAATATTAGTTGTGGATGTACATTAACCAATCAAATTATTCTGTACCATAAATATCGACATATTAATAATTTTTATAGAAAAAGACTTTTTTTTTTTTTCCGAAACTTTTTGATAGATGTGCAAGCTAAATTTAATAAGTCACATCAAATATACTATAAAGTATATTTGATGTAACAGCTTTATAATGCTAGTGATATATCTATATATTAAATGTTTAGCCTTTTATGTGTTCAACTCAAATCATGAGTCATTTTGTATTGCAAATCATATAGATCAACAGCATGCATGTTAGAGGATCTTCAATCTAATATATTTTTTTTGAAATACGAAAACGAAAAAGGTAATCTAAATTCTTGCTCTTAACAACATATCATTAGGAGTCTAATGCTATAGTTTTCGAGAAGCCAAGTAAATTAGGCATTAATTTATTTTAATATTAGCTTCAACTAGACAAAAGAGAAGATTACAGGGACTGAAACCCATGTTCAACTAATTTAATTAACACTTATCATTGAATCCTCATTAACTAATGTGATATAAGTGTGACATTATTACTTAGCTGTTGTAGCTATTTATGTGATTAGTGATTGGTCCAATTGTATTCTGGTCCAACAGTGCAATGTGCATTTAAACCCACAGTTTCAATCATGTGAACAACTTCTCCACAATATCTCAGTGAACTGTGTTACATGTTCTCATGCATGGGAATGCACAAAATCATAAGGGAATCTTCTTCTAATTAATCTACATGGTCATCTTTAAGTTTTATTTTTAAATATTTAAGTTTCATTTTTTTTTATTTTTATTTAAGCTTTTATGGATGTAAGTACATGCATTGACCATAATTTTCTAAATGAACTATTTGCACATCATGCACATGCAAGATCAAAGACCAAGCTTTTTTTAAGCAAGTAAACTATGTTTTCCTAGACCAACTTGTGCTTGTTTTAGTGCCATAATGATTTTAGAGGAACTTGATAGTGTATATTCTATTATTTTTGGTACATTTATTATAGTCATATCCTTTGTATGGGAGTAGGATTAGCCACATATATGAGTATTATTCTAGATTGAAGTAATACCCCCCCAAGATCTATATATTTTTTGCTTGGATCAAACCTTAATTTGTTGTTCCTAATGCTTCAACGATATTTGTTATCTAGAACTCTAAATTTTGAAACTTTATTCTCACATTGAAGTTTAGTCAAATGAATAGAAAACAATAGAAAAATAGAAAGAAAAATGAGCTGGCTCTTGCACTTTTGAAAATAAGAAAGTTTCTATACTTGCAAATTTTTCGATGATGAGACGTCCAATTCGATGATCAGTTTCGTTAGGTATGATATATGCTATTAGAACTATTTAGAAACCAAATTTTATAATTTTTTTGATTTCGTTTATCTAGTGAATGAGTAATCTCAAAACGAACGACTGCGAATAAAAATCTTCTAAAAAACAGTCATAAAAGACTTAAATTTCATTTTACTCTTGATGTTAAATAAATTTTTTTATTAAATTTTCATGTAATTTAGATTTTTCTACACCATTGGACATACAAACATGCCACAACGGTTGTTAAAATAGTTATTTTTTAGACCCTTTGATTACTTGGTAAATTATGTCGAAAAATTATAAAGTTTAATTTCTAAATAATTTTATTAACGTAGATTATAATTAACGGAGTCAATCGACGAATCGGATATTCTATTATTGAAAATAATTTATAAATTAAAAAACCTTCGTACTTTTAAAAGGATAGGAGACGTAGTACAGATTAAAGAAAAATAATAAGAAAAATGAGGGTGGGCGAAGTAGAACTTGGGCTTCATCGAAATCAGTAAAACCTTAAACCAATAACAGTTATAAGCCCGTACTGATGGTTGAACCACTAGTCACATCAGTAGAACCTTGAATCAGTAACAATTACAACCTATTACTGGTCCTTTCCACCACAACATCTTCCCATACATTTATTTTTTTTATTTTTTTTTTCATTTCATACTTCAATCCTATGAATGAACACTTTGCACATGGTACACTGAAAGCCAAAAAAAAAAAAAAAAAAAAAAAAAAAAAATCATTGCAGTAAGAGAGTTCTTTCAACTGTTTGAGAGTTGCATTATCATACCAACTTGATTACATCACCTGATATGCATATGTACACTTTACAGAACAAAAGCAAATTCTCCCTCTCCCCACAAAAAGGGGGGGAAAAAAAAATAAAACAACAAGAACAACAACAACAGAGGGGAAAAGAGGGAGGGAAAGAGAGAGAGAGAGAGCAGCAGAATTAATGTGAAAACAAGAAAGAAAATTACAAGATACAAACAATCATAAAAGAATGCTGAAGTTCGACCCGGCTCTTAAGTCAGTATCGACTCCGTCTCTCTAAACCATCCTCTCCAGAAAAAAAAAAAACACACACACAGAGTAAATGGTACAATAAAAAAGCGGAATGGAGAACCGAACTCTCGTTCACTGAAACCGGCTCGTGTTCGCCATCAGCACCATCATCATCATCATCATCATCATCATCATCATCATCATCCAAGAGTTAACAAAACAAGCGCAGAATAAAAGAGAGAGTAGCATAATACAATCAATAACAAGAAGGTTTGTAGCTAAAAGACACAATGACTAGTATTGTTCTTAGAACCGTAATACATTCACTACTAGAGCTATTCACTTGATCTTTCCAAACTCTGAAAAGGGCCAGCAATTACACCTTAGTCGAGGGGACCCGAACTTGAACTTGTAGACCTGATTCCAAACTGCATGTAAGCTGCAAAAATCGAAAGGGCAAAGTAAATACTTCTTTATCTATAGCAACATAGATTGACAGCGAAACCAAGAAACAGTAACAAGATCCAAACATGGAGATGCTTTTTTAGAAATAGATTCATTCTGTGTATGTTGATTACGTTCCGTCAATGTCCTTGCTGAGAGATTAAATCATTCGTACGGTGTTAATCTACGCAATATAAAGGACAACGAATCAAGTCCATCGGCATAAAAGACTCTACATATACATTTCCCAAGGACAAAGCAAATATCCTGGCACATTTGAAGTATGTTAAAAATACCCAAACATTAGCATAAATTTAAGTCTTAGCATAGTTGACTCTCTAAAATTTACGAGAAAACTTAAGATGTGTAAGTGAACTTAAAAAACATAAACAGCAAATAGCATCAGTGTCCTCGTTGATCACCTGACAACAAGCATCATTACTAGCCAAAAAATATCCAAATAAGAGAAACGGTCAGATGGCACCTTGCGACAACTTCGGTGGTTGTCAAGAGAGACCGAGAGAGTGACGTATAATATGTGTTTACTCGTCAAAGAAAAGTGAAACATCCAGGAGAAGACAAGATTTCAAGAAGAGTCGTGTTTCAAATTTTAGACAAATAATATATGTATACAAGCTTGATATATCTTAGAAGATTACTTGGTGATGTTTGTCAACTGATCTTTCAATCTACAAATCATTTACAGCAGCTCAACTGCAACATCTTGAACCCAAAGCCAATCCAAGAACAAAGAACGAAAATAGAGCCTATGTTCAGGCTTGAAGCTAAAGATGGCATACACCACCAGCATTTGGTGGGAACTTAGCATCCATGTTTTGGCATGCTTACATATTTTATCTTTTCTAATCGCAGAAATGATACTTTTGCTTCCGCACTGGGTAACATTTTACCCATAATACATATGCAAACTTTCTCAAGACAAGAGACACAAGATTTTGAAATTTCGAGTGTCCACAGATTCGAGAAACACAGGATTATTATGTACAGACAACCCAACCAAGTGCCTTTATGCCGATTCCTACTGCAAAATGCTACAAACTTCTAGCATGCAAGATCAGGAGCAAAATTACATAATCAAGTACAGAGACAAAAGACGACATGAACAGTAAAACATACATGCTTCCAACATTACACAGCTGCGGAATACATGGAACATTCAGGTAAGGTGTTGCTAGTAAAGAAGATCAACTTTGTATTACAAACCAAAGCATGAACAAACCCAACTTCTATGGGTGAAGATGCCTTGAGCATCAAGAATAATGAATCCTCGAGCACTTTTCTATACAAATTTACATGGAAGCATCATTCTATGACCCTACTCTTCTGACATTTCAGACCATTATGTACATAAATAGATACATAAGCATGATTACATAGAAATAAACAAAAGAATTTGGTACAAAATTTAGCAATAGAAAGACTTACATCTCAAACAATTGCTACGAAAGGCCCCTGCATCCACTGCTGGTAAGATATCTCCTAGAACACGAAGTAAACTAAAGTTGCTACCAGACTACATAGAAAACAGAAACAAGGACACCTGCCAAATTCTCACTCTCTTTTCCTTCCACGTAGACATTCACTCGGGCGAGAGACGCCTTCGCTTCGAGTGCTCGACTTCCCGCGACTTGCTCCTTGCGATAGACGATCTTCCTCTATCCCAATCATCGTCACGCTCTGACTCGCGTTCCCTGTGCCTGTAATGATCTCCATGTCTGTCTCTCTCGTCTCGATACCTGTCCCTTTCTCTCTCCTTCTCCCTTTCCCTCTCCCTGTCCCTCTCTCTATCCCTTTCTCTTTCTCTTTCTCTCTCCCTCTCCCGACCCATCTCTCTATCATCACGATACTTCCGCTCCGGTCGGTCCTCCATCGCATCCTTCTCCCTCTCCCTCTCATGCCTCCGATCCTTGCCGTAATTCCCTTCTCCGTACTGTTGGTCCGAAGCCGCATCGTCCCCGTAACTCGACTGCTCCTCGCCGCCCCACCCGCCACCCATGCTTTGATCCGGCCACATACCGATACCGACACCGCCCCCGCCAGCCACAGCCGCCGCCATTCCTCCTCTTCCGAAGAAAGCCGGGTTAACATGAGGAGCCACAACGGGAGGGAACGAAGGCATCAGCCCCGGAAACGGAGCGGAAGCATGGCCCGCCGGAAACCCGCCACCATACCCGAAACCTGGACCCATCATGGCACCCGGATGCAGCAACGGGGGCTGCGGCGGCGGCGCAACCATCCCACCATTTCCCATAATCCCTCTTCCGCCCATCGGCCCGAACCGATTCCGCATATTCCCCATCATCCCTCGGTTCCCCATCCCGCCCCTTCCCCAATTCCCGCTGCCGCCGCCCCCGGCAGCAGCGACAGCGGCTCCAGGGTTCCCGCCCCCACCCCGGCCGAAATTCCCAGCGACCGGAGGCGCCCGGCCCTTCGGGGCTTGGGCCGGAGCCTGGGTCGCCGTGGCGGCGCCAATTGTGGAGTGGTGGTTCTTTACCTGAGCCTCGCCCATCTTGCGGACGGTGAAGGGGGAGGCGTAGGCGACGACGCAGGGGCGGCCGTGGAAGGGGTGGCCGTTCATCCCCTCCTTGCAGGCGGTGGCCGCCGCGGGGTCGAAGAAGTCGACCTGGCAGTAGCCCTTGGACTTGCCGCTCGCCTTCTCGTCGAAGAACCTCACCTCCTTCACCGGCCCGTACTTGCTCAGCTCCGCCTCCAGATCCGCGTCCGTGGTCCACCAATGGAGCTCCCCAACGAACAGCGTCGTCGTCCCACCGCGACCTCCTCCTCCTCCTCCATCGCCCCCACAGCCGCCGCTGCTTCGGCGGCGACGCCTCCCCTGAGACCTTGATCGGGGAAACCGACGGATCTATCGGCGGAGGGCCTCTCGATCTTCGGAACCCCGGCGATCCCCGGGATCTGGACCTGGACCTTCTCCGGCGCGGTCGGAGGCGGGGGGGCCGCCGCCGCGTGGGGACGGCACGCCGGCTCTTCCCCCGGGAACCCCCCCGCGCCCCCGCCGCCGCCGCTACGGGCCACAGAGTGAAGGAACCCGTCGCCGACATTGACGTCGTTGTAGAGGTCGTCGTAGTCGTCGTCCTCCCCGTAGAACTGGTCCTCGTCCTGGACGGCGGAGATCGCCTCGTTGGGGTGGAAGGCGCCGCCGGAGGCCCCGTCGAGGCCCTCGGGGGGGTCGGGATCCATGGCCTAATGTTAGGGTTTTAATGTGGCGGTGGTGGTGTTGGTGGTGGGAGGAGCGAGCGTCCAAGAAGAAAGGGACGAGCGAAACCCTAAAAAATGCATTACAAATAAG